>NC_030682.2:3647752-3947752 GCF_000004195.4 Xenopus tropicalis
GAATAGAGCCCAATGTGGGGGCCCTTTTAGTTACTGTCCCAAACCCCGAATCAAGGTCTCCTTTGAAACAAACAGAAACTTCCTCACAATCTGTTTGATCTGCTCAAACGGCCGACTATACTTTGCAATAAACAACACAGGACCCTCCTTTTTTATCTTTATCACTTTGCTTTCTTCCCTTTTTCTATTTATAGTTTTATTATTGTTTTTATTCCTCCCTTTCTCAAGCAATACACCTCTATCCATTTCTAATACAGATCTAAATGTACCCAATACCATGTTCATAGTATAGCCTCTATCAGGGAACCTACCCCGCAGTGTTCATGCCTCCCTAAGGGGGAGAAACTGGCCTCTCGGGATACCCCTGTTGAGATGCTGGGGACGGCACAAATCAGCTCTCAGCAGGGAATCCCCTGAGCAGGGTTTTGTTTAAATAGTGATCTCAATCTCCCCACCCCTGACAGTCAGTAGCAAATCTAAAAATACTATTTCTTTTGTGTTACGACAGCTAGTAAACTCAAGATTTAAAGTTTCATCATTAAATCCCTTTACAAATTCACAAAAATGTTCCTCTGCTCCATTCCAAACAACAAATTGTCGATGTAACATCGATAAATTATATCATGTTCAAGGTAAGGTGTGTCTCCCCCCAGGGTGTGGGTCCTGTGTTTCTGTAGGTAACACCCCCCCAAACATGAAATAGTTATGTGTAAGAATATTATTAGGAACAGGAGCAGAGACAATAGGGTTTTTATGTTTATTCATTAAAAACTTCACAAGAAAGAATTAACATAACTGAGACCGACATGCCGGCCAATAATCTCAACATACAACCAAAATTCACCCCCCCATCCACTGGCCAAATGTTCCAATAAAGAACCTGACAACTGGACAAAAGCAGTCTCAGTCCTGGGAAGAGTCTATGCCTTTGCCATGGATTTCCGGAAGAGGACGATGGAAAATCACAACTATTTACATCCATAGGAATTTGTTGCTCCCGGGGGTCTGAAGGAGCAAAATCCAACACAGTGAGCTTGGCAGGTCCAGAAAGCTCCAAGTCCCATGTAAGAACCCAGTATAATAACAATGTTACAACTCCTAGAAAACCTGGGAGAAACATATTGTTACCTGACAATGAGGAGGTAGAGGAAGGCAGAGCATAAAGCAAGAAATACTGGGGATAAAAGAGAGTAACATATTCCCTGTGTGAGTACATATGGGCAGCCATTCTACTGAATAAAAGGTTTATAAGCTCTATAGACACTGGCACATTTATGTATTCATAAAGGCCATTTTTTGTTCATTCTTTTTGCTTTTTATGCTGGAGTATAGACACCTGCCGCTTACTGTACAAATACCATTCATCTGTGTCGGTGCCCGGCCTGGGGTTAGGGGTGCCCAAGGCAAAGCGCCCCCTGCACCCACACTCCTCTCTTTGGCGGTAAATGGAGACACCGCAGTTCTTTTCCAGAGATGAAACCATTTATTCAGATTATCTGGCCCAGAGACAGCAAATCATACAATGAGCTTTCTAACGTGCCCACAGGGTCTATTGTATAGGGAATAGGCTTCTCCCTGACCTTCCATCCAATCTTTGCTCTCTCTCATTTGTGTGTGTCTCTATGTCACTTGCACTTGCATGTATGCACCCATAGTCCCCCTACAAGCAGCAGTTACTGATTGGCCATTTCTCAGTCCCTGGCACACAGACATTATTGGGGATGTGCCTCTCCCCTACACAGGGTATAAAGGTTACAATAAACACTATAAATGTTATGTGTCAGTGTATCAGGGAGCGGCTCTGTAATTTCTCCCTTTTACCTGGCAGTCAATTCTACTTCCAGCACAGACAGAGAGACTGCCCGGCCTGTGCTTTCCAGCACTGAGAGACTGCCCAGCCTGCTCTCCCCAGCACTGAGAGACTGCCCAGCCTGCACTCCCCAGCACTGAGAGACTGCCCGTCCTGCACTCCCCAGCACCGAGAGACTGCCCGTCCTGCTCTCCCCAGCACCGAGAGACTGCCCGTCCTGCACTCCCCAGCACCGAGAGACTGCCCGGCCTGCACTCCACAGCACCGAGAGACTGCCTGGCCTGCACTCCCCAGCACCGAGAGACTGCCCGTCCTGCACTCCCCAGCACTGAGAGACTGCCCGTCCTGCTCTCCCCAGCACTGAGAGACTGCCCGGCCTGCACTCCCCAGCACCGAGAGACTGCCCGGCCTGCACTCCACAGCACCGAGAGACTGCCCGGCCTGCACTCCCCAGCACCGAGAGACTGCCCGGCCTGCACTCCCCAGCACTGAGAGACTGCCCGGCCTGTGCCTTCCAGCACTGAGAGACTGCCCAGCCTGCACTCCCCAGCACTGAGAGACTGCCCGGCCTGCTCTCCCCAGCACTGAGAGACTGCCCAGCCTGCACTCCCCAGCACTGAGAGACTGCCCGTCCTGCTCTCCCCAGCACTGAGAGACTGACCAGCCTGCACTCCCCAGCACTGAGAGACTGCCCGGCCTGCACTCCCCAGCACTGAGAGACTGCCCGGCCTGCACTCCCCAGCACTGAGAGACTGCCCGGCCTGCACTCCCCAGCACTGAGAGACTGCCCATCCTGCACTCCCCAGCACTGAGAGACTGCCCGGCCTGCACTCCCCAGCACTGAGAGACTGCCCGGCCTGCACTCCCCAGCACTGAGAGACTGCCCAGCCTGTGCCTTCCAGCACTGAGAGACTGCCCGGCCTGCACTCCCCAGCACTGAGAGACTGCCCATCCTGCACTCCCCAGCACTGAGAGACTGCCCGGCCTGCACTCCCCAGCACTGAGAGACTGCCCGGCCTGCACTCCCCAGCACTGAGAGACTGCCCGGCCTGTACTCCCCAGCACTGAGAGACTGAGCCCCAGTAACCAAATGGAGAGTCAGTGGGTAAGTAATTAGCATAGTTACATAGTTACATAGTTACATAGGGTTGAAAAAAGACCAGTGTCCATCAAGTTCAACCCATCCAAGTAAACCCAGCACACTTAACCCACACCTACCAATCTATACACTCACATACATATACTATATATACAACCACTAGTACTAACTGTAGATATTAGTATCACAATAGCCTTGGATATTCTGATTGATCAAGAACTCATCCAGGCCCCTCTTAAAGGCATTAACAGAATCTGCCATTACCCCATCACTAGGGGGGGCATTCCCCAACCTCACTGCCCTCACCGTGAGGAACCCCCTACACTGCTTCAAATGGAAGCTCCTTTCCTCTAATCTAAAGGGGGGGCCTCTGGTGCGCTGATTGTTTTTATGGGAAAAAAGAACCCCCCCCATCTGCCTATAATCCCCTCTAATGTACTTGTACAGAGTAATCATGTCCCCTCGCAAGCGCCTCTTTTCCAGAGAAAACAACCCCAACCCTGACAGTCTCAACTCATAGTTTAACCCTTCCATCCCCTTAACCAGTTTAGTTGCAGTCTCTGCACTTTCTCCAGATCATTAATATCCTTCTTAAGGACTGGAGCCCAAAACTGCACCGCATACTCACTGTTACTGCCCCCCATACTCAAGGTGAGGCCTTACCAGGGACCTATAAAGGGGCAAAATTATGTTCTCATCCCTTGAGTCAATGCCCTTTTTTATACAAGACAGCACTTAGATTTATTTCAGGCCGTTACTGCCTGTAAGTGGGAGAGTCACAAGATGTATATTCAGTACATGTCTCTGTGCAGTTACTGTGTTTGCTCAACTAAATGTCATTATTCTGTAACTCCCTGTTGTTATATCAGTGATGCAGGACAGTAATGCAGGCAGGTTTTTAACAGTTCACCATCTTTATTTCTAACACACTGAAAACAAACTTCCTATTCTCCTCCCACTATTTCCCAAGGCTGCAACATTCAACAGCATATAACTTTATAAAACATAACACAGCTTATGCACAGACATAACATTTCTCCCCCCTTCTATTATGTTTCAAAACCTGGAAACATTATAAAGCACATAGTCAGCCAGATGCTTAGGCAAATTATTTGTGCGAGTTGAACTTCGGCGAATTTCACTGGCCAGTTCATTACTGCCTGAAGGCTTGTCCGGTGTTTGTGGCTGTGTTTGTGGCTGTGCAACCAGATTGGGTGGATCATCCAAGAGATGCCAGTTAGAGGTAGTGTCCCGCCCCTGTGAGGGCTCAGGAATGGGGACTAAACTGCTCACATGCCAAGTAGATCCATCCTGCCATCTGTAGGTTACTGGTCCTAACTGACTGTGAATCTGAATGGGATCAGATAAAATAGGATCAAATTTTGATCTGATTGAGGGCTTTCTTATTCTTACCCATTGCCCAGCATTAAGGATTATTGTCTTAGCTTTTCGTTTTAAATCATTGTAAGCTTTCGTTTTGTCCTGATAATTTTTAACCCTTGCCCACAACTCTTGGGGTTCACTGACTTCCATCGGTGGCCGTAACCGTGTTATGGGCATCCGTAGACTGCGGCCTATCATCAGTTTTGCTGGTGATTCCCCAGTTGCACTATGGGGTGCAGACCGGTAGTGCTGTAGGACTGTAGTTAAAGCTTTGCTAAACAAAAGGCCTTCATGCAAATGTACCTTAAGGCCATTTTTTAAAGTCTGATTCAAGCGTTCCACACCTCCATTAGCCTGTGGATGGTATTGAGGTGTTAAAATGCGCCTAATGCCCTTCAGTTGAAGGAAATCTTCAAATTCTTTTGACACAAACTGTGGCCCATTGTCTGTAATAATTTCTAGTGGAAGTCCCCACCGTGAAAACCATCTTTCTAAGGTTTTGATGACGACTTTAGAAGTAATGATTCCTGCTGTAGCTACCTCTGGCCATTTAGAGAACAAATCATATGCGACCAACAAGTACCTCTGGTGTGATGCAACAGAGATTTCTCCACATATATCCAGCTGAATTGTATCCCATGGTGCCTATGGAAAAGGCCTAACTTGTAGTGGAGCAGCGGTTTTCTTCAGATTTTTTCCAGAGAGTAAGCAAGGTTCACAGTTTTGAATCAAGGTTTCAATTTGTTTGTCTATGCCAGGCCACCATACTGCTTCTCTACAAAGCTGTTTTGTTCTCACCACACCTAAATGCCCTTCATGGGCCATCCTGAGGACTGCTGGCCTTAGTGCGGTTGGAATAACTGCCCTGTGCCCTTGTACTAAACAAACATCTTTCCAAGGTGACAATTCTGTTCTCACTTGGTAGTATGACTGAAGGTGTCCTGGTAGAACAGATGGCCATTCTCCACGTAAGTATGTTAGTATTTCTTGAATCACTGGATCATTCTGAGATGAGGTCACTAAGTCTTGTGGCGTAACTGTAAAGACAAATGAATTGGATATCACCAGACTGTCTTCTTCCTCCTGTGAAGTCTGTGTCTCCTCAGGCATGAGGACCACACGGGACAGGTAAGCAGCAACTTGATTTAATTTTCCGGGTCTGTAGCTTCAAAGACTTCAAAGTTGTATTGATATAACCTGTCTGACCATCTGTGAATATGCAGGGGACGATGGCCTGATCCTGATGTAGACAGCAAGGAAGTTAGGGCTTGGTGATCTGTTCTCAGGGTAAACTTCCTGCCATAAAGGAAATGATGCCACCTTTCACAAGCCCATATACAGGCCAATGCCTCCCGCTCACCCGCAGCATATTTCTGCTCAGCTGGAGAGAGAGCTCGAGAAGCAAAAGCAACTCCATGTTGAATCTGTGATAAGACTGCACCTATGGCAACAGCTGAAGCATCACAAGAGACAAACGTAGGTGCATTTGGTGAAAAATGTGCAAGGGTTGGTGCTGAAGCAATACACTGCCTTGAGAACAAGCTGGTGTCCACTCCCACTGTACATCTTTTTTTAACAAGGCACGTAATGGTGTTGTGATTTCTGCATAGTCAGCTACGAAACGTAAATAATAGTTTGTAAATCCCAAAAAAGAAGCAAGTTCTGCTCTGTCTTTTGGTTCAGGCAATTGATGTATGGCCTCAACATTGGATTGTAAGGGTTGAATTCCTAGTGAGGATAATCTATGACCCACAAAATCAACTTCTGATTGTGTGAAAACACATTTTGCTTCATTCAAGGTGAGGTTATAGTCCATCAGCCTGTGAAACACCTGATCAAGGATTGCATTGTGTTTCTCCAGAGAGGGTGCATGGATAAGTATGTCATCCAGATAAATTGTTACCCCAGAGATTCCTGCAAAAACAGAGACCATAACTCTCTGGAAACAGCTTAGGGCTGAACACAGCCCGAATGGCATGCGTTTGAAAGTCCTTGATGTGTAATGAAAGCGGTCAGGTTTCTAGCCTGCCAAGACATGGGTATTTGTAAATAGCCTTGACGGAGGTCCAGCTTTGTGAAAATTTTTGACCCATGGCATTGGGAAATTAAATCTTCTGTAGTGGGCAGAGGGTAACAGTCGGGTATAATTGCTTTGTTTACCTGACGTAAGTGCACACATAGCCGAATCTGCCCATCCTTTTTTTTTTGCAATTACTAGGTTTGAGACCCATGGGGAGGAGTCAGTTGGTTCTATAATATCCTCCTGCAACAGCTTATTGAGTTCTGCTTCTACTGCAGAGCGGATTGCTAGAGGGGGCCTGCGCAAGGACTGCATCACTGGAGATACTTGAGTGTTCAGTATTGGATTGTGAGAAAATTTGCATATGCTCAGGAGGCCTGAGGATATTTTTCTTTCCAGACAGTGTCTACTATGTGTATTTCAGTGTTTGTCTTGTCAAGAACTTTAAATTCCAGTGCATGAAACAAGTCCAGCATTGTATGTAGCAGTGTTTATAATGGAGACCTTGGCCCCGGTGTCCAAAAGTAGTGGTATTGTGGCATTAGCAATAACACAGTGGCAGAGTTTGAAATTTGCATTATCCTTACCCACAGCATGAATCTGACTTTCATCGGGTACACAGTCATCTTGCACTAAATTATGAACTGATGTGTCCGGCATGGAGCGGCAGAATTTAGCAAAGTGGTTCATTTTATTACAGCGCCTGCAACGTTTCCCTTGTGCCGGGCACAGTTTCATGCCACCTTTATGGCGGCTGCCTCCACAATTATAACAGTGTGCATTAGAGTTACTGTCAGTCAGTTTGTGTACATGAATGGGGATCTCACTCCCTCCTGCAGGGGGCAGCATATTCCTGGCCTCCAGCAAAACCATTTCCATTTGGCACCCCAATTCCACAGCTTTTTGTAAAGTAAGTGTATCTGGCTACATAAGCAACCTCTCTCTGAGTTTAGGGTTTGTTGTTTTTTCAATCAGTTGGTCTCTAATCATTTCATCTTGTAAGGACCCAAATTTGCAGGGGACTGCTAGCTGTCGCAGCTCAGCAACATAATGACGTATAGTTTCCCCTTCAGCCTGACAGCGCTTGCGAAAACGCACTCTGGCCACTAAAGCATTTGGGGCAGGTTGAAAATAATTCTCCAGGGCCTGTACTGTAGCAGCGTATGCAGAATCTGCTCCCAGAGTTGTGAAGATGTGATATGCTTCAGAGCCCAGGGAGGTAAGTAACAGGGCCCTTTCCCTCTCAGGGGAAGTCCCATCCAGGCCAGATGCCAGTAAGTAGATAGAAAACTGTTCATACCAGAGATCCCAGGGCACTGCGGGCTCCCCAGGGTGCTGCAGAAACTTGTCAGGGGGTTGCACAGAGGGTTCAGATGTCCTCGTCGCCATTGTTATATCAGTGATGCTGGACAGTAATGCAGGCAGGTTGTTAACAGTTCACCATCTTTATTTCTTACACACTGAGACAAGCTTCCTGGTCTCCTCCCACTATATCCCAAGGCTGCTACATTCAACAGCATATAACTTTATAAAACATAACACAGCTTATGCACATACATAACACCTGTATCTGGGCTTAATATGTGATTCCTACATATTCCCCCTCCCTCTCACTCATCCCCGACCCAGAATGCACTTCCCCAGCCCCATTATACAGGGACCCCCCCTTATTATGTGATTCCTACATATTCCCCCTCCCTCTCACTCATCCCCGACCCAGAATGCACTTCCCCAGCCCCATTATACAGGGACCCCCCCTTATTATGTGATTCCTACATATTCCCCCTCCCTCTCACTCATCCCCGACCCAGAATGCACTTCCCCAGCCCCATTATACAGGGACCCCCCCTTATTATGTGATTCCTACATATTCCCCCTCCCTCTCACTCATCCCCGACCCAGAATGCACTTCCCCAGCCCCATTATACAGGGACCCCCCCTTATTATGTGATTCCTACATATTCCCCCTCCCTCTCACTCATCCCCGACCCAGAATGCACTTCCCCAGCCCCATTATACAGGGACCCCCCCTTATTATGTGATTCCTACATATTCCCCCTCCCTCTCACTCATCCCCGACCCAGAATGCACTTCCCCAGCGCCCTTATACAGGGCCCCCCCTCATTATGTGTATGTGCCCAGCATTGCTGCCCTCACCCGGGGCTCCTGTATGGTGTGGAGGGGGGGCAGAGCATTTCTGAATGCCCATGTACTGGGTACTGTTACAGTTTCTAATGGACTGGCACCTCTGCCCAAACAGGATCCAACTACAACACTGATGTACAGACTGGGCTGGGAAACTGTGTTTATGCAATATTACCCTGCAATATATAGAACAAACCCAACATAGAGTTCCCTGAGAGCTCACATTACTGCATGGGGTTCTACCATAGACAACACCACATACAATTGAATGAACAGCAGTGTAGCAAGTGAATGCCGACACAGTATTTTGTGCTGTTACACTACTGGTTTATTGAGAAAAAAAGAACTGTTTCACTTCAGCACTTCCTGTTACTTCCTATTACTTCCTGTTCCTGTTACTTCCTGGTTCTGACGAACGGAGGAAAAATTCATAGAATTAAAGCTTCCTGAGATAATGCGCTGCTGATGGGCTGCAGTTTGGGGAGGAGTTTGTTTGTTTAAAGGTTGACATGGAGCTCTGAACTAATTCCCTAGTTTATAATAAGAAAGGGGGAAATGGTTCTGTGAAAAAATAATAGCACTAATAGCACTGCTGGTAGTAAAACTTTAGGATGATGGCACATGGGGAGATTTATTATCAATAACCATGGGTGACATATCTCCTAAAAATCTGAAAATTCCTTTGCATTAGCTCAATGAGCCATAAGTCTGATTTAAATTGTACAGCTAATTATATATGTATGTAAAATATAGTAAGCACTTATAAATAATGCTATATCATTAATTTCCAAGAAAAATGACTTCAGATCTTTAAAGGAGACATATTGGATAAATGGGAAAAATGGCTAATTTTGTAGGCAATTATGAATAATATCCGGTGCTGGTTTCCCTTTGGGCTAAACATTAACCCTATCTGTAAAAATGGCCCCTTTATTGGAGCTCCCTATAGATCCTCTCACTTCTCTGTCTAGTGTGAAATGGAGAGTGGGCGTGTCCTAACGGTCCCTGCCAGAAGCACAGTAGGAGGGGGAGAGCCAATCACAGCCCTGCACTCACACAAGCACAGACAGGCTTCAGTTCCCTATCAGGTCAGCCTAGCTGCTGATTGGTTCCTATCCTACAGTGCAGGGTACGGAGGGCCGCCGGCTCCCCAGCTCATCCAGAGAATTCAGCCAGCAGGAAGTGGCACAGATGGGCGGGGCTAGTGGGGTTTGGGGGGAATTTCTCAATAAATCAGTCCAAAACACAACTTTTTAAGCACAATCCTTCTATATCTAGAGGAGTATAATTCCCTGGTACATTCATCATTTTTATAGGATATGTCTCCTTTAACACATTATACAGCAAGAGACAGAGGGCAGTGACACCACAAATACACTAAATACAGTGAGAGGCAGTGGGAACTTTAGTTACCTGAAGCTGAAGAAGGTAAATCAATATGAAGAGGCTTCCTGACTGAGGTAACCACATCACTCACAGTGATTGGCTGGAACATACCAATCTGTTAACTGCCTGTCCCTGTACCTAAACTTAACCCTTTGTTAGCCATCCTTGCCATATCCATGAGGGGGTTATTGCCCTCACTACCATAGGGGAGGGGCTTGGGCTGTTATTGCACAGTTCTGCTTGTCACTCAATGACATCACCAGGTTATACTAATGAGTAAGTGCCCCCCCGGCTCTGCCAGACATTCAACTCAATATTATTAGCACTCCCCCCTCCAAACGTTCATACGTCGGTGCCGGTGAGCCTGTCCCACACATCAGCCAAGTAATAGTCACAGTCACAGCAGCATCTCAGAAAGGAGTTTAAAAGCCTTTATTGGTCACATGTGGCTCAGATCCCCCACAAACAGCAACGTTTCACCCTCACAGCCTGAGGAGGATTGTTTTGTCTTTTTTAACATGTAAAATTATATCAGACTAAATGAAAAATCCAGGAATATGTCCTCTTTAAATGCTGCTGCCTCCTCAGTAAAACAGATATAAATATGAATCTTTTCCCTCCCTGTAGGTACAGAGTTGGAGCTGCTGAGTGAGGCGCCTGGGGGAGAGAAGGAGGAAATTCAGGGAAATGTTCTGTACAGACTGAGAGTGAGAGACTCCCACTGACTGAGGCACCAGCTAAAGGGCCCCCCCGGGAACTGCCCCCCAAGGAGGGAGCTGGCAACCAAGGGACTCATCCATCTGCAGATCTGCCCCCAGAAGCACAGAAGAGATGGATGGAGGGACCCCAAGGGGGCAGGGGGGCAGGATCCAACAGCTGGGGATAGAGATGCACCAACTGGATCTGAGGATCACTACCATGGAGGAGCTGTGCAGCTTGGCTGGTACATTGGGTTCCTTACTGGCACAGGGATCAGATGGAGCTGCACTGTGTGGGGCTGAGGGGGCAGATAATGAGGGCAGAGAGGCAGATGGGATAATGGCCCCTGGATTGGCTGATACTGTGCTGGGTATAAGGAGACTGATCTATGGGCAGGAGGCTACAGACCTGGTACTGGATATAAACACGGCTCATAATCGTGTATCTGTATCAGGGGACAGGAAATCTGCTTCCTACTCACTAACAGACAAACATTACCCACAATCCCTAGAGAGATTTCAGCTTTATGCTCAGGCTTTAAGCAGCAGGAGTTTCCCCTCAGGGCAACATTACTGGGAAGTGGAGGGCAGTGAATCAGGGAACTGGGGGGTAGGGGCGGCCTATCCCAGTATAGAGAGGGGGGGATGGCAGGCTGGTATTGGGGATAATAACAAGTCCTGGTGTTTCTGCAGAGGGAATAATAACAGATATGCATTGAGACATGACAGTAAATGGACACGTTTACCCCACGTCCCTTCCTGCAGGAGAATCAGGATCTGGTTGGACTATGAGGCCGAACGCCTGTCCTTTTATGAGCTGAGTGAGCCAATCAGGCACTTACACACCTTCACTGCCTCCTTCACTGAGCCCCTTCATGCTGCATTCTGGGTGTGGGGGGAGGCTACCTGGGTGAGAATCATTAGTTAGGGGGATACCTAGCAAGAAAATACAGAGAGAGGTCTCATGACTTTAGGTAAAATTAGTAATTTAAAGGAGACATATCCTATAAAAATTAACAATGTACCAGGGAATTATACTCCTCTAGATATAGAAGGATTGTGCTAAAAAAGTTGTGTTTCAGACTGATTTATTGAGAAATTCCACAAAAACCCCACTAGCCCCGCCCATCTGTTCCACTTCCTGCTGGCTGAATTCTCTGGATGAGCTGGGGAGCCGGCGGCCCTCCATACACTGCACTGTAGGATAGGAACCAATCAGCAGCTAGGCTGACCTGATAGGGAACTGAAGCCTGTCTGTGCTTGTGTGAGTGCAGGGCTGTGATTGGCTCTCCCCCTCCTACTGTGCTTCTGGCAGGGACCGTTAGGACACGCCCACCCCTCATGTGAAACCCAGACAGGGACCTGAGAGGATCTATAGGGAGCTCCAATAAAGGGGCCATTGTTACAGATAGGGTTAATGTTTAGCCCAAAGGGAAACCAGCACCGTATATTATTCATAATTGCCTACAGGGTTAGGGGTTTCCCATTTATCCAATATGTCTCCTTTAAGTCCGAAAATGCTCAATATGGCTTTCCTGTCTTTAAAGGAGAATGCAAGTCAGAATGTAAAAAGCATACTGCCCAATAGTCCTCCTATTGTTTAGTACAAACCCCACACTTTTGGCTCACCTAATCACATATTTACTCAGTTACACTTACTGCACATTTTCTAGAACAGGCAGCCATCTCTAAAAAGGTACTCTCCCTTCCTTTCCCTCCTTGCTTCATACTGCATATGTGTTTCATTCCCTCCCCCCCTCCCCTCTGCCAGATCCGCTTCTGATTGGCTGGTGGGCATGTGTAGCTCAGAACAGGGGACAGGATCAAGTTACACACATGCTCAGAGAATAGGAAGGCTGCCGCTGGCACCTATAGGAAGGGGAGAGAGATTTCAGTGATGCCACTGTAGGCTTCACACTGCTGTAGGCTGCCAGCACCATATCTCAGAGAAGCAAGCAGGGATCTGGGAATTTAGATATGCAGTAAGTACTTAATAAGAATGGCTTTAGACTTACTTTTAATTTATATTAACCTTTTATTGTCCTTTAAAGGAGATGTAAATGTTAAAATGTAAATGTTAAAAATCCAAATCGCATATTTAGCTTTAGATCACTATTCTATACACTTTAGACTACCTTAATTTTTATTATAAGCCTACCTTATTTTCACAGCGTTCAGCGTTAGCCCTGCTATCACCCTGTCGCGTGCGCCATCTTTAAAATCTCTTGAGAAGGAGCAGAAGCCCCCACTCTCCTGGAAGCTGGCGCTCGTCTGCACGGATGCGTGCCGACTGTGTAATATGAGCGCACACCTTGCAGCAGAGACATGCGCGCCAGTTACTGAGATCACGCGCAAGATCTCGTGCGCTTTTATTTGAAGATCAGGCGCGCCCCCTCTGCCAACAAGCACCTACCTGCAACCTATCTTAACCCTACAAGCTTCAGCGACAGAGAAAGTAACAGCAACTATTGGTAATACTGATTGTTAATAATCATACTTTTGTCTAATAACTTAATAAATTCTCAATTATTTTAACAAATCAAGAAAGTAGTCTTGTTATTACAAGTATGTTAGAGAATCAAATTCTGCTCTTGCTCATCTTTTCTGATATAATTCCAACATAAGCCTTTACCATTGAACATAGTTTCCTGGAATGTCAATGGATTAAATCTTCATATAAAAAGGAAAAGTATTTCACAAAAATTTAAATGTGATGTAGCTTTTTTACAAGAGACCCACCTGAATGAATCAGATAACAAATAGTTAAAAAAGGGTTGGGCAGGAGAAGTTGTTTTTTCTCCAGCAGTTAATAAAAATGTGGTGTAGTTATCCTATTAATGATACTCCCTGGCACTTATGTTCTGCTTATGCTCCAAATAATACCAAAAATAAATTAATCTCCTGGCTTAAACAACAAATGTCTTTACTTTCCCATACTAATCTAATTTTAGCAGGTGACTTAACTGAATCTTATTTATGGTCCCTTGACAGAACTGACTGGAAATTTAAAGATCATTTCAAAAATTCTAAACTTTTACACAAATTCTTTAAAGACACTGGCCTAAATGATACTTGGAGAATTTTCCATCCAACAGAGAAAGACTTTGCCTTTTTCTCCTCTCCCCACAATACAGGAACTAGAATAGATTATATTTTGATGTCAAATAATGTACTAATTAAAATGATAAGAGCTGATATAGGTAACATCGATATATCTGACCATGCACCAGTTTCTATCCAGTTCTCCAATTCAACAACATCTAAAAGTTTTGTTTCTTGGTCCTTCCCTAGTCCTTTGAAAGATAACCCTGACTTCATCAAAATGCTTCAAGATAGATGGGATATGTTTTTTAATTGATAATAAAGACCATTTAGATAATTTCCCATTGTTTTGGGAAACTTGGAAAGCTGTGATTAGGGGAGAGATTTTATCCTTTAGGTCTCATTATTATCGTAAGGTACAAAAAACAATCTAAACTTACGTAAAAGGCAAAAAGATTTACATCTTCCCCTTACACAATTTCCATCTTTGGAGAATGCATTAAAATCCAAAAAGTTACTGAAGACCCCAAGGCCTGGATTGACTTTAGAAACACCTTTTTTGTTTCATATTTACATGCTAAATATAGTAATTTAAATAACAATTACAATAGCTAATTATATGCTTTTCAATCTAACAAAATTATATGATAGACATACTAAAGTAATTAGAATTAAAGATTATAACAATGTATTAACTAATGATCCCAATAAAATAGTTGATATATTCAAAAATTACTATGAAAAGCTGCACTCACATAACACTCATAACAACTCTGAGACAAAGACATTGTTTCTTACTAACTGCAAGATCCCCCAAATTTCTTTGGAACAATTAAAAGATCTTAATGGACCAATTTTAATTGAAGAAGTTACTTATGCCATTGACAATTTAACATCTAGAAAAGTGGGTGGTCCTGATGGCCTTCCCCATACTTTTTATAAACTTCTGAAGGACAAAATGTCTCCTTTCCTAACTCATCTTTTTAATGATATTCTACTATCCGGTAAAAAACTTCCTTCTAGTGAACTTTCTAGCCTTAAAGTTATACCGAAAATAGATAAAGATCTTTCACTCCCCTCATCTTATAGGCCAATATCTCTATTAAATCAAGATATTAAGTTATTATCAAAAATTTTGGCTGATAGATTTGTCCCTGATCCTTCCTTCTGTTATCTCCGAAGCTCAAAACGGTTTTTATTAAAAATAGATCAGGGGCTAAAAACATAAGAGCTTTACGTAATATAATATTTTATACCAAGAAACATAAGATTCCTTGCTCCATAATTAATATTGATGCTGAGAAAGCTTTCGATAATTTGATTTGGGACCATCTTTTCGGTTGTTTGGATTTATTTTGGATTAATGGCCCATTTCATCATTACATTCAATATCTTTACTCTAATCCCAAAACTCAAGTCATTTTAGGAGGTGCCCAATCCAAACCTTTTAAGGGACCTAGACAAGGCTGCCCCTTATCTCCCTTGTAATTTAATATAGCTTTAGAACCATTGATTAGAGCTTTCAATTCTTCTAAGGCTTTCCAAGGTATTACTATTGACAAGCAGCAACTTAAGGTACTAGCATTTGCAGTTGACTTGCTGCTAATCATAAAAAATCCCAATAACTCCAATAAAGCAGTTTTTGATATGCTTGTGAATTTTCAGTCCTTTTCAGGATATAAAGTAAATGTTGACAAGACTGAGATAATGAATCCATTTGGCTCTATATCTAACTCTCTTTTAAAGAAGCTGCAATTAAGACCCCCAAAAACACAACCCAAATATTTGGGCTTAACTATTTCCATAGATTTAAATAATTTGTATCCCTTGAACATCACTCCTGCCATTAATAATATCCTCTCAATGTGTAAAAAATGGACGCATTCCCCATTAAATTTAAAAGGCAGGGTGATCTTTTTCAAAACTTTAATCTTTCCTAAACTGATTTATTCTTTAATCAACTCACCTTTACTTATTAGACATTCAGATATTAGAAAGCTCGATTCTGCACTTGTGAAATTTATTTGGAATGATAAAAAAATAAAAAATAGCTTTGTCTAAATTAAGAGGACCTGCTAAACTTGGTGGACTAAAAATACAGAATGTTAGAACATTTAACCTGTCTGCTCTAACAAGATTCCCTATTGAATGGATCTTTCAAAGTAACAAATACACCAACCCAGAAATAGAATGACTCCATGAAGCTTATTCTGATATATTTTCTACATTACATAGTAAATGGAGTAATTTACCAAGAGATATTAAAAGGAATCCTCTATATCAGGACACTATTTTTGTATGGAAATATCTATTCTCCTGCCTCAGCTTCAGTTACTCTCAAACTCCCTTTATGCCAGTTAAACTTCTATTGAAAACCTCCGACCCATTAAGGTCTTCTTCCTTTTTACTAACATCTGAGAAAAAAAACATCATATTGATAAAAGACCTGCTAGATCCAAACAATTATTCTTTAATTCCCCGGCCATTGTTTAAAGAAAAATTAGAGTTACTTGAAATTGATAAATACTTTTACTTAGCTGCCAATGGGGTTTATCAGTGACTCACAATAAAGACAATTTTGTTGTCACTAAACACAGACTGGCTGAGGCAATATTAGAATTTAAAGACAAACCACATAATATAAAAATCAACATACTTTCTGTTACATTCTGGGATGTTTTTACCCAAGATAATCATTGGAGAATGTGTCTGCTAAGTGGTCTGTTTATGTACAACACTCTATATCCCCTTCCCAATTGGTTAAGTCTAGGCATGAATTCAATAATCTGATTTTTGCTGAAAGCTGGAGGATTCAGCAATTCAAACTTGTCCATTAAGGGTATGAAAAACTTTTTGTTAGTAATAAGTGCTTTAAAACAAACTCTTATTGCCCCAAATGTAACGAAACGGGTGTTAATTTATTCCACTACCTATGGTCTTGTCCGAAGATTGGGAACTTCCGGAACATGGTGGGAAGATTCTTGAACCACAGGTGGAATTTAAATATAAAGCTCTCTCCTAGTTTCGCTCTATTACACAGTAACAAAGAGGAGGTTATCAAGCATTTTACCAGTCTCCTTAGCACAAAAAATTGCTAAATGATTATTTTTGTTTATGGCTGCCTCTAAAAAGCTTTATTTTACTATTGGTTAAAAGAGGAAACCCCTCCTATAACAGAAATTAAGCTGAGCTGGCAAGAGGCCATCAAAGCAAAAACAAGTGATGCTAAATCCAGGATTCCTTTTAAAAATACATGGTCATTTTTCTTTAATGCTATAGATATAAGTAATAAGGATCAGATTTATAAAATGCTGCATATATAGATTTATTTCAATAATTCACAAACATATAAGCAACATTATCCTTGATTTTGCTCTCTAGGAAACTTTTCTTTCCTCTTCTTCTTATAGTTTATCCACCGGGCAAAGTTAGTTAATTTGTTTTTGTTTCGTTTTTCTCTATTTAAATGACTTATTTTGTTTCTCTGTATTCTATTTTCTTCATTTCTTATCTTTTTGAAGGACAAACTGTCGAATGTGACTATTGTTGTACAACCTATGTTTAAATAATTTGTCATTATTCATCTTACATGTTTATTGCAAAACTTCAATAAAATGTTTTAAAAGGTGAATAAAAAAAGAATAATTTCCTGACATTCAGGCTACAGACAGTATATGGCTTCAGAACCCATAATGCATACAGAGACACTTTATGCTACAAATAAAACAAGATACAATTCTGATGTTTATGATTCCACTGGCAAAATAGCTTTTCACCAAACCTAACTTGGCATTTGGCTAAATAGGGGGTTATCATTTGCAGAAATTCTACAGTATAAAACTTTTAACACACATTAAACTTTCCTGCAGGTTAATGAAAAACATTACAATCACAATAACACTGCTACATATTTCCATGTAAGTGTTTCTCAAAAGCCATACCCAATCATTTACACAATGTTTACAAACCTTTAAGGAATAAGTACTAACATTTCTTTATCACTAACCCTATAATGTGATTATTCCTTTTCTCAGTAACAATGAGTAACTCCTTTTCTCTTCAGTCCTGGGTCTTTTATACCGACAGACTGGTCTGTTCATGGGACCCTGGGAGCGGCCATTCTGTGCATCAGGTTCCCTTGCCGGTGTAACAGCACAGACCTGAGCTTGCTCTTGCCTCATTTCAGAATCTTTATCAACATTAATTTGCTTTTTAAATAATTTCCGTCGTTTAAAGCACTTTTTGAAATAATGCCCAGCCCTCCCGCAAAAATGGCAAAAATATTCCCTTATCTTTGCTTTATTTTATTGGCATATTTCACTTATTACATGAATGTTTGAGGGGCCTGAGTTCTGCAGTATAAGCTGTCTCCTGTACTTATCTATATGTGATGCTGCTTTCTGAAGAGTATCCAGACTGCAAGCACAAATATTAGCTACAGGCTCTAGATATTTAAACTTGTTTACAAAAGCTTTTATCATTTTCTGGGTAACTTCATCTTCTCCAATACCCATAACCAGTCTGTAAGCTGCTCAAACAAAACCAGAAATGTAAAGGGGTCATCATCTATAGAGGTCTCTAGATTATTAAAGGAACAGTAACACCAAAAAATTAAAGACTTTTAAAGTAAAAGAAATATAATGTACTGTTGCCCTGCACTTGTTAAAGTTGTGCGTTTGCTACAGTAACTCTACTATAGTTTATATAAATAAGCTGCTGTTTAGCCCCGGGGGCAGCCGTTCCTGCACTGGTACAGCTGGGGTGTTTGCTACAGAAACCGTACTATAGTTTATATAAATACCCCGCTGTGTAGCCCCGGGGGCAGCCGTTCCTGCACCGGTACAGCTGGGGTGTTTGCTACAGAAACCCTACTATAGTTTATATAAATACCCCGCTGTGTAGCCCCGGGGGCAGCCATTCCTGCACTGGTACAGCTGGGGTGTTTGCTACAGAAACCCTACTATAGTTTATATAAATACCCCGCTGTGTAGCCCCGGGGGCAGCCGTTCCTGCACCGGTACAGCTGGGGTGTTTGCTACAGAAACCCTACTATAGTTTATATAAATACCCCGCTGTGTAGCCCCGGGGGCAGCCATTCCTGCACTGGTACAGCTGGGGTGTTTGCTACAGAAACCCTACTATAGTTTATATAAATAACCCGCTGTGTAGCCCCGGGGGCAGCCATTCCTGCACTGGTACAGCTGGGGTGTTTGCTACAGAAACCCTACTATAGTTTATATAAATAAGCTGCTGTGTAGCCCCGGGGGCAGCCATTCCTGCACTGGTACAGCTGGGGTGTTTGCTACAGAAACCCTACTATAGTTTATATAAATACCCCGCTGTGTAGCCCCGGGGGCAGCCATTCCTGCACTGGTACAGCTGGGGTGTTTGCTACAGAAACCCTACTATAGTTTATATAAATACCCCGCTGTGTAGCCCCGGGGGCAGCCATTCCTGCACCGGTACAGCTGGGGTGTTTGCTACAGAAACCCTACTATAGTTTATATAAATACCCCGCTGTGTAGCCCCGGGGGCAGCCATTCCTGCACTGGTACAGCTGGGGTGTTTGCTACAGAAACCCTACTGTAGTTTATATAAATACCCCGCTGTGTAGCCCCGGGGGCAGCCGTTCCTGCACTGGTACAACTGGGGTGTTTGCTACAGAAACCCTACTATAGTTTATATAAATACCCCGCTGTGTACCCCCGGGGGCAGCCGTTCCTGCACCGGTACAGCTGGGGTGTTTGCTACAGAAACCCTACTATAGTTTATATAAATACCCCGCTGTGTAGCCCCAGGGGCAGCCATTCCTGCACCGGTACAGCTGGGGTGTTTGCTACAGAAACCCTACTATAGTTAATATAAATACCCCGCTGTGTAGCCCCGGGGGCAGCCGTTCCTGCACTGGTACAGCTGGGGTGTTTGCTACAGAAACCCTACTATAGTTTATATAAATACCCCGCTGTGTAGCCCCGGGGGCAGCCGTTCCTGCACTGGTACAGCTGGGGTGTTTGCTACAGAAACCCTACTATAGTTTATATAAATACCCCGCTGTGTAGCCCCGGGGGCAGCCGTTCCTGCACTGGTACAGCTGGGGTGTTTGCTACAGAAACCCTACTATAGTTTATATAAATACCCCGCTGTGTAGCCCCGGGGGCAGCCATTCCTGCACTGGTACAGCTGGGGTGTTTGCTACAGAAACCCTACTATAGTTTATATAAATACCCCGCTGTGTAGCCCCGGGGGCAGCCGTTCCTGCACTGGTACAGCTGGGGTGTTTGCTACAGAAACCCTACTATAGTTTATATAAATACCCCGCTGTGTAGCCCCGGGGGAAGCCATTCAAGCTGGAAAAAAGGAGAAAAGGCACAGGTTACATAGCAGATGACAGATAAGCTCTGTAGAATACAATAGTGTTTTATTTGTTATCTGCTATGTGCCTGTGCCTTTTCTCCTTTGAATGGCTGCCCCCATGGCTACACAGCTGCATTCTTTATATAAACCATAGTAGTGTTTCTGAGGCAAACACCCCAGTTGTACCAGTGCAGGGCAGCAGTACATTATATTGGAATTTCTTTTATACACTTGAATTTTTTGGTGTTACTGTTCCTTTAAGCACTTCTATATCAAGTACATTCTCACCATTAATGATATAATTGAGCATTAATAGACTGTCCCTTCTTGTGCCGTGTATTAGATTCCCATCTGTATGAGTGCCGGGAGCACTCGCAGGGATTGATAACTAGAGATGTAGCGAACCTCACAAAAAAGTGCAAACTTTTGCGAACTTTGCGAACCCCATAGACTTCAATGGAAAGGCGAACTTTAAAAACTAGAAAAGCCATTTCTGGCCAGAAAACTGATTTTAAAGTTTTTTAAAGGGTGCCACGACCTGGGCAGTGACATGCAGGAGGGGGATCAAGGGCAAAAATTTCTCTGAAAAATACGTTGTTGACACAGCGTTGCGTTTTGTGCTGTAAAAGGCAGAAATCACACTACATTTCTAAACTTGTGTAATAAACTGCTTTAAAACGTCCGGCACCTACATGCCAATCAAGTCGTGTAAACGTTACAGCCGGTTCCCACGCAAAGACAAAACGCCGCAGTAGTGGATACGGAATATATTATTGCTGCTGGAAAAACATCGCTCAGGTGATTTTATTGCAATGCAATGTCACTACTATGTGTAACGTGTTTGGTGCACTACTATGAACAACAGCAAACAGCACTGGACGCATTAAAGAACAGTAAGTTAAACAAAAAAAATTAATAAAAAAAAGTGATCTCTGGTTGGTGCTGGGGGTGAACTACTAGGAGCAGCACACCAGTCCCCAACACAGCTAGACTAATAGCACTGGGCTCTATAAATTGCAGTAGCAAAGTAAAAATAACACAAATAAAAAAAATGATGTGAATGTGTGGTTGGTGCTTAGTGCACTACTATGAGCAGCACACCTGTCTCCAACACACACAGACGGAGCTGCAGTACACAATGAAAAGAAGAGTAACAGTAATCAGAAAATAAAAGCAGTCCTTACAAGGACTATTGGGTTACAGCAGATGAGATCAGCAGGATAGCTGCCCACAGCAGTAGAAAGTAGATTACTAGTCAGCAAAGCTACCTAAACTGTCCCTCAAACCCCTGCACAGCTCTCTCCCTATGTGCTAATACAGAACAGTAGAAAGTAGATTACTAGTCAGCAAAGCTACCTAAACTGTCCCTCAAACCCCTGCACAGCTCTCTCCCTATGTGCTAATACAGAGCTGTAGAAAGTAGATTAATAGTCAGCAAAGCTACCTAAACTGTCCCTCAAACCCCTGCACAGCTCTCTCCCTATTTGCTAATACAGAGCAGTAGAAAGTAGATTAATAGTCAGCAAAGCTACCTAAACTGTCCCTCAAACCCCTGCACAGCTCTCTCCCTATGTGCTAATACAGAGCAGTAGAAAGTAGATTACTAGTCAGCAAAGCTACCTAAACTGTTCCTCAAACCCCTGCACAGCTCTCTCCCTATGTGCTAATACAGAGCAGTAGAAAGTAGATTACTAGTCAGCAAAGCTACCTAAACTGTCCCTCAAACCCCTGCACAGCTCTCTCCCTATGTGCTAATACAGAGCAGTAGAAAGTAGATTACTAGTCAGCAAAGCTACCTAAACTGTCCCTCAAACCCCTGCACAGCTCTCTCCCTATGTGCTAATACAGAGCAGTAGAAAGTAGATTACTAGTCAGCAAAGCTACCTAAACTCTCCCTCAAATCCCTGCACAGCTCTCTCCCTACGCTAACTCATCAAGCACACACAAGCAGAATCTAAAATGGCTGCTGGGCTTCGGTTTATATATGGAAGGGAGTGGTCCGGGGGTGGTCCAGGAGGGAGAGCTGCCTGATTGGCTGCCATGTATCTGCTGGCTCTGGGGTGAGAGGTCAAAATTTGGCTCCAGCTAAGGCGAACCCAAAATTGCGAACATCACTAAAAGTTCACAAACTTGCGAACACCCAATTTTCGTGCTAATTAATTCTCCGGCGAACAGTTCGCTACATCTCTATTGATAACCTCTGGGAAATACGTGCTGGCACCCACAGTTTGAACACTTTATTCTTCTGTTCTTCACTAAAATCATATCTCTCTATATGAGACTCGAACAGATCACAGTTCATTAAAACATTATTATTTGCATTAAAATGTGGAATATTTTTCCCAATTTTTAAAAGCTGTTTATTAACTTTTAACTGCAGTTTTGCCCTGTCATAATCTAAAGTTGGGTCACTGAGATCTGGAATAAACGTGGATCTCTGTTCCTTTCTAATAGCCAAAACCGGGTTATTCCTTTGCAAAACTGATTCTACTTCTGCCAATCTCAGTTCATGCTGAGCAATCCCCTTAGCCAGACAGTCAGTACTAACTGTCACATTCCACTTTTTCCAGAATGAGAATTAGTCTTTCCTACATCATTTCCCTCCCTACCTGAGCACATCAACATATTAAATGTTTTCACCATTAACATAACATTGTTAATCTTGTGCTTCATCTTAGAAAATAACATTCCTTCTTCTAACTTTACATTTGCCCCCACACACTGACTATACATATCTGCCCATATCTCTGCATCAGACATAATTCTATGAGGGATTTTAAACTCAAATTTGCTTTTCCTAGCCAAATTATCAAGAAAATCCATACTCACCGGAAAGCAGAATATTCCTCCTGCGCCGCTATTAATGCTTACACAAGTGACTTCTAGGTTCTTTTACTCATATAGACATCTGGGAGCTTCAGTTCAGCTACACCCTTCTGTCCCCCTTTTAAGCTGACAGAGAGTGTATATGTGTAGTGCCCAGGCCTATATTTTGGTTGCACTCGCCATCTGTTATAAATATTCTTTCTCTAATATATCTGTGTAAGTACTGTGGTCAACAAACACCACTCACCAAGGTGATATTTAAAGTATATTTAATGTGTGGAAAAGAGTTACAGAAGTTACATACAAATTACCAATTATTAAGCCAGTCACAAACAATATTGACAGCTTCCCAATACAATACAAAGTATGTATGTATTCATATAAAGTAGTAAAAATGTATGTATGTGTGTGTGTGAGAGTGAATGTGTGTAAGTGAGAGCTTGTGTGAGTGTGTAAGGGTAAGTGTGAGACCAGCCTTTTGTTACTGGTATATATCCCTGTTGGAACCCCTCCCCCACTGTATTACCCCTAAGACCATATGTTTCCAATCAATCACATTCCAGACTTAAGGAACAATGGTATATGTGAGGGATAGTGTGAATTGTCGAGTCAGTGTGCACATTTCACCATGTTAACCCATTCAGCTCTGTGATATGACTTATTTTGCAATACCCAATATTTAACACCACATCTCCAAATTCCTGAGCTATCCCACATCTCAACATTTCTAAGCTATCCCACATCTCAATGTTCCTGAGTTATCCCACATCTCAACGTTCCTGAGCTATCCCACATCTCAACATTTCTAAACTATCCCACATCTCAATGTTCCTGAGTTATCCCACATCTCAACGTTCCAGAGCTATCCCACATCTCAACGTTCCTGAGCTAGCAAACATCTCAACGTTCCTGAGCTATCCCACATCTCAATGTTCCTGAGCTATCCCACATCTCAACGTTCCTGAGCTATCCCACATCTCAATGTTCCTGAGTTATCCCACATCTCAATGTTCCTGAGTTATCCCACATCTCAATGTTCCTGAGCTATCCCACATCTCAACATTCCTGAGCTATCCCACATCTCAACATTCCTGAGCTATCCCACATCTCAATGTTCCTGAGTTATCCCACATCTCAATGTTCCTGAGCTATCCCACATCTCAACATTCCTGAGCTATCCCACATCTCAAAGTTCCTGAGCTATCCCACATCTCAACATTCCTGAGCTATCCCACATCTCAAAGTTCCTGAGTTATCCCACATCTCAACGTTCCTGAGCTATCCCACATCTCAACGTTCCTGAGCTATCCCACATCTCAACGTTCTTAAGCTATCCCACATCTCAACATTCCTGAGCTATCCCACATCTAACGTTCCTGAGCTATTCCACAGCTCAACGTTCCTGAGCTATCCCTCATCACAACATTCCTGAGCTATCCCACATCTCAATGTTCCTGAGTTATCCCACATCTCAACATTCCTGAGCTATCCCACATCTCAATGTTCCTGAGCTATCCCACATCTCAACGTTCCTGAGCTATCCCACATCTCACATTTCTGAGCTATCCCACATCTCAACGTTCCTGAGCTATCCCACATCTCAATGTTCCTGAGCTATCCCACATCTAATGTTCCTGAGCTATTCCACAGCTCAACGTTCCTGAGCTATCCCACATCTCAACATTCCTGAGATATCCCACATCTCAATGTTACTGAGTTATCCCATATCTTAACATTCCTGAGCTATCCCACATCTCAATGTTCCTGAGCTATCCAACACCTCAATGTTCCTGAGCTATCCCACATGTCAACGTTCCTGAGCTATCCCACATCTCACATTTCTGAGCTATCCCACATCTCAACGTTCCTGAGCTATCCCACATCTAACGTTCCTGAGCTATCCCACATCTCAATGTTCCTGAGCTATCCCACATCTAACGTTCCTGAGCTATTCCACAGCTCAACGTTCCTGAGCTATCCCACATCTAACGTTCCTGAGCTATTCCACATCTCAACGTTCCTAAAGCTATCCCACATCTCAACGTTCCTGAGCTATCCCACATCTCAACATTCCTGAGCTATCCCAAATCTCAAAGTTCCTGAGCTATCCCACATCTCAACATTCCTGAGCTATCCCACATCTCAAAGTTCCTGAGTTATCCCACATCTCAACGTTCCTGAGCTATCCCACATCTCAACGTTCCTGAGCTATCCCACATCTCAACATTCCTGAGCTATCCCTCATCTCAACGTTCCTGAGCTATCCCACATCTCAATGTTCCTGAGCTATCCCACATCTAATGTTCCTGAGCTATCCCACATCTCAATGTTCCTGAGTTATCCCACATCTCAACGTTCCTGAGCTATCCCACATCTCAACGTTCCTGAGCTATCCCACATCTCAACATTCCTGAGCTATCCCTCATCTCGACTAAGTGAATGGGAATCCAAGACAAATGAAGAAGAGGGTTTTGACTGAGGTTCTTTCTGAGAGCAGCACAAATGCATTAAAGGTTTAATTGGACAAACCAAATACCATTACACATTTTGTTTTATGAGTTCATGAACACTATATACAAATACTGCAAGAGGAATGCATAGAGAAACATAGGGGCAAATGTATTCAGGGAATATGGGTCGTTATTCTGGTGAAGATTTCTAGTTTTCTGTAGTCACCAACCAGTCTGTTTTGGAAGCAGAAGGCAAAAAGTCAGAAATACACATAATCAATGTTGTTATCAAAAGACAGGGTCTTCAGCATAAAAGATGCTTGGTTATTAATTAATAAAAGACAAAGCCTTGTCAGCAACACAAACCAGTGAATTACATGTGATACAAAGAACTTCAAATGAAGTCGTCATTCGTTACAGATTATATCGGAACTTCATTATATCATTTACGAGTTCCAAAGGATAAGGAAACCCCTTAGACCAATAGTAGTAGCCCTAGGATATTCAAATAACAGTTTCAGCCCATCCGTATATTCCCCATTCAGCCCCCCGGGGATCTGTGTTTATCTGTGGGACAATAATCAGGGTGGGGCGGATTGTTTTCCTGCTGGGACATTTTTCTGATACTTCATGTATGTATTATGATATTTAAAGGCAAATTCATCTTTCTAAGGGAGGAGAAGGCCACAGGCGAATTAAACCCCCTCAAACTGATGATCAGACCCTGTATAAATAAGGGACTCCCCAACTGTGCTTCCTTCTCATACACAGAACTGTAACACAGAGTAAATCAGAAATACACAGGATATTTTATTCCCACTCAGATCTACCAATCACCAAAGGGTTTGTTTCTCCAATGACTTGGTGGGATAATAATCTGAATGGGACCTGTGTTTGTGGGGCAGTTGTCTCTATACTTCATATAGAATTAGCTCAGGGGAACAACAAGATGAGACACAGGAACATTGGGGAGAGCTTTTTATAATCATTCCTATCTTCTCCCATATGAGATGTTTGGCTTCTATTGCTCTCTGGTGGGGAATAGCCTTCCCGTCACTGCTCCCCATACCAACCAATTGGAAATGCAATGCCTGAAGCAGCCAGGAGGGCTAAACAGCACTGGGAGCAGTGGGGACAATTGAACCTCTGTTCAAGCAGCACTATCCCTTGTGGACTCTTGTCCACATTCTCTACAGCACATAGTGGTTGTATCTGGATGCAATTATTGTTGAGCAAAATTTTTCACCTGGTTTTGCAAATTTTTTGGCAAACTGAAACGAGACACATTCGCTCATCACTAGGGATAATTCACTAAGCTTCCCTGGGGTATAATACCAATAAAGTATTGTGTTGTATTTACTCCCTTTCTGTCTCACACAGATAACACCATTCCTAGCGCTATCCCAGAAAGCTTCCCACTGATGTACCCACAGGGTAGGGGCCCTCCATCTCCCAATGTAGCTTCTATCTGTGCTTGGGGAATGGGGCCCCTTCACTGCACTGAGGAGAGGCAGTTTGAGTGACATAATTCTAATACATGTAACAATTTGGTAAGCACTGATATAAAATAGGGCAGCCAGGGAGCTGAGGGGGTGCCATTAGCTGGGCTTTACTGACTGCACCTTATTCTGTCCTATAGAAACTGTTCTACTGTATCCTACTAGCGAATGATTCTCATCCAGGCACCTACATCCCCCCATACCCTGAATGCAGCATGAAGGGGCTCAGTGAAGGAGGCAGTGAAGGTGTGTAAGTGCCTGATTGGCTCACTCAGCTCATAAAAGGACAGGCGTCCGGCCTCATAGTCCAACCAGATCCTGATTCTCCTGCAGGAAGGGGTGTGGGGCAAATGTGTCCATTTACTGTCATGTCTCACTGAATATCTGTAATTAATATTCCCTCTGTACAAACCCCAGGACTTGTTATTATTCCCAATACCAGACTGCCCCCCTCCCCTCTCTATACTGGGATAGGCCGCCCCTATCCCCCAGTTCCCTGATTCACTGACCTCCACTTCCCAGTAATGTCGCCCTGAGGGGAAACTCCTGCTGCTTAAAGCCTGAGCATAAAGCTGAAATCTCTCTGGGGATTGTGGGTAATGTTGGTTTGTTGGTGAGTAGGAAGCAGATTTCCTGTCCCCTGATACAGATACACGATTATGAGCCGTGTTTATAGCCAGTACCAGGTCTGTAGCCTCCTGCCCATAGATCCTTCCCTTTACCCCAGTCAGAATCCCAGCTAAGCCTGTGAGTAATGTCTCTGAGATCCGACCCACATCCAGATCCCCTACAGCCGGGACCTTTATACCCTCTCTCTCTCTGCCCTCAGTATCTGCCACCAAAGCCCCACAAAAGGCAGCTCCATGGGATTCCCATTGTTCCTGTAGGACAGTGAGTGGATCTGCCATGTTGCACAGCTCCTCAATGTGCCGGATCTTCCTGGACAGCTCGTCCTTCTTTATTTCCAGCTGTTGGATCAGCTCAGTGAGTGTGAGTGAGAGCTCCTCTTTCTGCCTGGAGATGTCACTCAGGAGTCGCTTCTCTAGGGCTTCCAGCTCTTCCCTGATGCCCCTAAACAGGGCAGTGACTCTCTCTGTCTCACCGGCTGCCACTTCTGCCCCTTCTCTCTTGCGCTCCTGCAGCCTCTGGGCTCCTCTCTCAGTCTCCTCTCTCTCTGGGCTCAGTTTCTCCAGAACTTTCCTCAGTTTCTCTTTCTTCTTCTCAGAGGCCTCACTCAGCAGCTCCACCCTGTGGCCCCGGTGCCCCCCGGCCAGGCAGCAGGACACACAGATACAGGCAGAATCCTCACAGCAGTGATACTCCAGAACCTTGTGATGTACAGAACATTTTCTCCCAATAAAGGAAGCGGTGGGCTCAGTGAGTACATGTTCTGCCGACTGGCTGTGCCCCCGCAGGTGGGTATCACACAGAGAAGCCTCACAGTGCAGACAGGATATAACAGCGGGTACAGGGGAGAGGACACAGTAAGTGCAGGGAATCCCAGTCTCCCCCGGCTCCGGCTCAGTCGGACAGAACCGCGCTGCTATGTTCCCCAGAGTTCTGTTCCTGGGCAGGGCGGGGCGCTCCTGATACTCGGCTCTGCATTCAGGGCAGGAATAAGCCCCCAATCCCTCCTGGGCATCCATCACACTGCCAACGCAGCCCCGGCAGAAGTTATGGCCACAGGGCAGCATTACCGGATCAGTATAAATGCTCAGGCAGATGGAGCAGCTCAGCTCGTCTCTCAGATCAGCAGCCGCCATCGCTGAGAGCAGAACGGGAACTGAACAAGAAACGAAATACAAAGTTCTCTTTCCCCAGAGACAAACAGCACTTTGGACTCCTGTGAGTTAACCCTCTCAGTTCCTGGGATCACGCGGTGCTGTTCCTTATTTATTTCCCCCTGGTGGGATATTGGGGGACCCCGGCCCCATTACGGAAGGCTTTGGGGAGTCACATGATATCTCAGACAAGAGGCTAAGGTGGGAGACACACAGGACAGACTCAGAGCACATTCTTTAGATACGGACCCCTCCCTCCACTCGTCAGCTCAGCTGACTCATTCTGACCAATAACTGATTTCTGAGACCCCCAGTTGCTTCTGTACTTTCAGCTTGAAATCTCCTCCCCATTGAGGCACCACGTGTATCGCAGGGTTACACGGGCAGGAAAGCCACTTACTGTTACTCAGTAGCACATAATGAATAGTGAATATGGGGCATGTGATAAGGGGATTATTGGAGAGGACCTTCAGGCCTGTGACAGGCGGGGAGATTAGTCGCCACAGCGATTTGCAGATGGGCAATGCTACCCCCCCATATAATACAATGAAAGAAGCAGATCCTGTACCCAAAACAGTATAAAATAAAAAGGTAACTCCAAATACATTATACAGGGAAGGTTCTGGTGCAATAAGTGCATTATATACAGTTAATACAATGGGGGCTGCCCCCCCGGTACATCCCATATACTGATATAACCGGCTTGTTCTTTCCCTTTGCTGCACTTGTGCCTTTCCCCCCTGTCTTTCTATGAACCCTCTTTTCCCTTCATCAGGAATGTTTTGATCTCACAGGTAATTTCGGGTAAATCACTGCCAAACACTGCCAGGAACTCTGGGGCCACACGTCACTCTCAGGTTAAAGCCTTTGGCTGACAGTCCCACAGATAATGTTATGCTTTGGGGCCATAAGGGGTCCCTGGCAGAAGTGGGGGGCAACAAAGCAAATGCCAAACCCCACATAATAATAACAAAATGGGCAGGAATGAGGGAAGGGGGGCATCAGGCTGGGCACACAAACGCTCCCCCCTCCCTGCTCCAACTGCCACACAAACACACACAGCTCACTCAGTGCCACATACTTGTACCTTCAACTGCTTTCCCTCCGCTCAACCTGCCTCTTGTCTGCTCCGCCCAGTCCCCTCCCTTTCCCTGTGCTCGCTCCGGGATTGGCCAGCTGAGAGCAAGAAGCTATTGGTTCAAAAAGTGATTGACATTCACCCTGACTAATCAGAGACACAGAAGCCTCTGCCTTTGGCTTTTCCCCAGCAGCTCCAACAGGTAAATGAAATATACAAATTGCAGAGGTTGGTACAAGTTAGCCCCCCCCCCACTGTTCTGTTCTGACACCTATATGATTAAAGGCCCAGTACCCCAAACATGTCATGTGATTAAACGTACTTTGCAGGATTATCTGCTTTGTGTTTTCCCATGAGCCTGTCTGTGCTTGTGTGAGTGCTGGGCTGTGATTGGCTCTCCCCCTCCTACTGGGCTTCTGGCAGGGACCGTTAGGACACGCCCACCCCTCATTTGAAACCCAGACAGTGTGTTAGACTATATATATATATTATAATAAAATTATATTAATCACCCCTCTTACTAGGGTTCCGGTTCTTTTGAGAAGCAGACAAATAACCCACACCAATAAGTGTATATATAAATGAATATATTGAATAGCAAATCAGTTGATTGTTACAATTAAAGGATTATTTAAAACAAAACAATATATTTACATTACTTACAGTTACAGATTAATAACAAGCCTACATCATTATAGCTACCGACAAACACAGAACATGGGGGTCTGGTTCCTTTTCTCTAACCAGCTGATCATGGCTTCCCTATAGCCTGTAGCCCCCACATCCCCCCGGTCACTTCTGATGCTCCTCCCACATGCTCCTCCCCCCTGACTACTGCCCAGCCCACATTTATACACCTTTCAGCCCCTGCCCCACATACCAACTGATCAGATGGGGTTGATAAGAGCCACACCCGCCTTTGTTCAGTAACTAATGAGAAGGCTTCTCCCATACAGTAATGAGTGTTTATGGCTCCTGTAGCAGCCGCACTGTCCCACCCCCATCCCCAGAAATACCCTTTCATATGGGGATTTGGCTTCGGGTGGGACTTGGGCAACTGGTTTATAGTAATCAGTAGAACTCCCCCATACTCAGTGTGTAACACATAAATATGTATAGAGACACAAACACATATGTATATAACACAAATAATGGCCCCAAGATGAGCAATTTCTTACAAATCCCCACCTAGAGGGCGAAGGACTTTACAAGGAAAGAGCCCCCTAAATACAAAAAGGTATAACATTCAGGGACCCCCATTAATGTATAATATGTATTTGTGCTGAAAGTGAAAGGAGAGACCCAAATTATATAACACTCACACAGGCTGAAGTTTTGGGGTACTGTGAGGCAATAATTAACCTAATTATAAAAACACTCCCAGTTGTTCCTACTCATAATTGTAACCCTTCTGCCAGTTAGAAAATCCCACACACTTTTAGAGGCTTTGTTTCCAGCTCACTTTGCTGCACTGTCTGTGCGCTGTACCCCCCCTTACCCACCTTATTCTGCCCCCCCATGTCTGGGCTGGATCCCATCTCAGGCCCCTGCAGTAACCCATGGCCTTTACACTTTGCTGCACTGTCTGTGCGCTGTACCCCCCCCCTTACCCACCTTATTCTGCCCCCCCATGTCTGGGCTGGATCCCATCTCAGGCCCCTGCAGTAACCCATGGCCTTTACACTTTGCTGCACTGTCTGTGCGCTGTACCCCCCCCTTACCCACCTTATTCTGCCCCCCCATGTCTGGGCTGGATCCCATCTCAGGCCCCTGCAGTAACCCATGGCCTTTACACTTTGCTGCACTGTCTGTGCGCTGTACCCCCCCCCTTACCCACCTTATTCTGCCCCCCCATGTCTGGGCTGGATCCCATCTCAGGCCCCTGCAGTAACCCATGGCCTTTACACTTTGCTGCACTGTCTGTGCGCTGTACCCCCCCCTTACCCACCTTATTCTGCCCCCCCATGTCTGGGCTGGATCCCATCTCAGGCCCCTGCAGTAACCCATGGCCTTTACACTTTGCTGCACTGTCTGTGCGCTGTACCCCCCCTTACCCACCTTATTCTGCCCCCCCATGTCTGGGCTGGATCCCATCTCAGGCCCCTGCACTAACCCATAACCTTTACACTTTGCTGCACTGTCTGTGTGCTGTACCCCCCTTACCCACCTTATTCTGCCCCCCCATGTCTGGGCTGGATCCCATCTCAGGCCCCTGCAGTAACCCATGGCCTTTACACTTTGCTGCACTGTCTGTGCGCTGTACCCCCCCTTACCCACCTTATTCTGCCCCCCCATGTCTGGGCTGGATCCCATCTCAGGCCCCTGCAGTAACCCATGGCCTTTACACTTTGCTGCACTGTCTGTGCGCTGTACCCCCCCCTTACCCACCTTATTCTGCCCCCCCATGTCTGGGCTGGATCCCATCTCAGGCCCCTGCAGTAACCCATGGCCTTTACACTTTGCTGCACTGTCTGTGCGCTGTACCCCCCCCTTACCCACCTTATTCCATACCTCCCAACTGTCCCGCTTTACGCGGGACAGTCCCGCTTTTGCCACCCTGTCCCGCTGTCCCGGACAGGCCCCGATCTGTCCCGCTTTTAAAGGGCTCCGCTCCCATGACGTCACACGCACGTCTCCCCTTAGCGCCACAGCTTCTGCACCGCTCGCTTCAGTTTTAACAAAAAGCCATTCACAGTGCAGAAGCTGCGGCGCTAAGGGGAGACGTGCGTGTGACGTCACGAGGAGGAGAAGAAGAGCCCTGGGGTGCAGCTGAGGAAGCTGGTGGTGGTAGGAGCAGGGGGACACTGGGGAGGACACTGGAGGAAGGTAAGGGCAGCTGGAGGATGTTGGGGGGGCTGAAGTATGTTGGGGAGGATGTTGGGGGAGCTGAAGGATGTTGGGGGGAGCTGAAGGATATTGGGGAGGATGTTGGGGGGAGCTGGAGGATGTTGGAGGATGTTGGGGGGGCTGAAGTATGTTGGGGAGGATGTTGGGGGAGCTGAAGGATGTTGGGGGAACTGAAGGATGTTGGGGAGGATGTTGGGGGAGCTGAAGGATGTTGGGGGAAACTGAAGGATGTTGGGGGAGCTGAAGGATGATGGGGAGGATGTTGGGGGAGCTGAAGGATGTTGGGGGAAACTGAAGGATTTTGGGAGAAACTGAAGGATGTTGGGGGAAACTGAAGGATGTTGGGGAGGATGTTGGGGGAGCTGAAGGATGTTGGGGGAAACTAAAGGATGTTGGGGGAGCTGAAGGATGTTGGGGGAAACTGAAGGATGTTGGGGGAGCTGAAGGATGTTGGGGAGGATGTTGGGGGAGCTGAAGGATGTTGGGGGAAACTGAAGGATGTTGGGAGAAACTGAAGGATGTTGGGGGAAACTGAAGGATGTTGGGGGAGCTGAAGGATGTTGGGGGAAACTGAAGGATGTTGGGGGAGCTGAAGGATGTTGGGGGAAACTGAAGGATGTTGGGGGAAACTGAAGGATGCTGGGGGAAACTGAAGGATGTTGGGGAGGATGTTGGGGGAGCTGAAGGATGTTGGGGGAAACTGAAGGATGTTGGGGGAGCTGAAGGATGTTGGGGAGGATGTTGGGGGAGCTGAAGGATGTTGTGGGAAACTGAAGGATGTTGGGGGAGCTGAAGGATGTTGGGGGAGCTGAAGGATGATGGGGAGGATGTTGGGGGAGCTGAAGGATGTTGGGGGAAACTGAAGGATTTTGGGAGAAACTGAAGGATGTTGGGGGAAACTGAAGGATGTTGGGGAGGATGTTGGGGGAGCTGAAGGATGTTGGGGGAAACTAAAGGATGTTGGGGGAGCTGAAGGATGTTGGGGGAAACTGAAGGATGTTGGGGGAGCTGAAGGATGTTGGGGAGGATGTTGGGGGAAACTGAAGGATGTTGGGAGAAACTGAAGGATGTTGGGGGAAACTGAAGGATGTTGGGGGAGCTGAAGGATGTTGGGGGAAACTGAAGGATGTTGGGGGAGCTGAAGGATGTTGGGGGAAACTGAAGGATGTTGGGGGAAACTGAAGGATGCTGGGGGAAACTGAAGGATGTTGGGGAGGATGTTGGGGGAGCTGAAGGATGTTGGGGGAAACTGAAGGATGTTGGGGGAGCTGAAGGATGTTGGGGAGGATGTTGGGGGAGCTGAAGGATGTTGTGGGAAACTGAAGGATGTTGGGGGAGCTGAAGGATGTTGGGGGGGGGCTGGAGGATGTTGGGGGGGCTGGAGGATGTTGGGGGGGGCTGAAGGATGTTGGGGGGGGCTGAAGGATGTTGGGGGAGCTGAAGGATGTTGGGGGGAGCTGAAGGATGTTGGGGGGAGCTGAAGGATGTTGGGGGGAGCTGAAGGATGCTGGGGGGGCTGAAGGATGTTGGGGGGAGCTGAAGGATGTTGGGGGGAGCTGAAGGATGCTGGGGGGGCTGAAGGATGTTGGGGGGAGCTGAAGGATGTTGGGGGGACGCTGGGGGGAGCTGGAGGATGTTGGTTGGATGCTGCAGTGAGGAGCAGCCCATAGTAGGGGGACACTGGGGGAGGACCAGCAATGTTTTAGGGGGTCCCTGCTCTAGCGCTAATGCAAAACATAACACCTGGCTACCAATGTCTGTCATGAGTCTGCCATTAAATACAGGTGCCACAGTGCGTAATGAAATCCTTAGGGCCACAATATGTCATAAAATGATTGGGGCCACCGTGTCTGTCTTCTGGTGCACTTTGTGTATGTTATGCTTTTCAGGTGTGGTTTTGTAAAATGGGCCTGTTTGGGGGGGGGGCGTGGCCATAAAGTGGGCGTGACCTAAAAAATTTGCCGCGCTAATCAACTGGTTTGCTACACAATACACAATACACATAAATATGAATTAAATGCCATGCATTGCTCTCCTGCCTGGCTCGCCAAATCTGTAAGATTGTATAACACATAAATATGTATAAAGACACAAACACATTTATATAACACATAATGGCACCCAAGATGAGCAATTTCTTACATACATATAAAAAAACTGCAAAAGCTGATAAGGAGAAATCAATCACTGGGTTTGCAATATAACATAGTTGGGGTTAAAAAATAAGTTCAGCCTTTAGTTGATCCATGGAGAGACCCCTAAGGGGCCAAACTCTGTGTCTCTGACTCGCTGCTGCTTTCAGGTGTCTCCTAAACCCCCCTGGTTCTCTCTCTACTTTGTCCTAGAAGGTAAATTGGGGGAATTGTTCCTCATCTCAAAATGGCAGCCAGTCACTGAATTGTAGGATTGTATCACAGTCCCAGCACCAGTCACCTTGATTGTTTGCACCGAGTACAGGGGTAATTGAAACCCCCATTGTCCTATGACCATAAATCGATGGACTAAACCAACATTTTCAAAAATATTACAAATATTTTTCTCCATCTCTGCTTTGTCAGAAAAAATAAGATTCAGTTTCAGGCCTCCTGCCCCAACTTACAGGATGGGTGGAACCTTGTTTACCTTTACAGATTCCCCTTTATGTGTGGGACAATAGTCAGGGTGGGGTTGATTGACTTCCTGCTGGGCAGCTCATCTCCATACTAGCTCTCATATGCAAATAGCACAGACAGCCCCTGCCAATGGGAGATATATGGGAGGAGCCATTGATATAAAGGGGCAGAATCTTCCAAGAATCTTCATTGGTGCCCATGGGATGGAGAGAAGGAGGAATTAGTATAAAGAGTTGGGGAATATCTCCAAGGAGCAGATTTCTGGGCAGAGTCTCTGCTGAGAATGTTCCAGGGGGAAGAGAAAAAGCCGGACAGGAAGGAATTCTTATCCAGACACAGGTAACTATACTATGGGCTCCTTATTAGTTGTAATTATTATGTTCTAATGTTAGGACTGGAGGACCAATGATAAATTCTTTATTCATTAATGGGGAGCCAGGCAGGAGTCTGTCAGGAAGAAGTGAAGGTACAAATAGCTGAGAATATTTCAGATTTTATATTTCTTAGCCTCCATAATTTCTTCTAAAATTCAAATCTTTTGTTTTCCATTTTTTAACTGTTAGTTTTTTTTGTCATTATTTATTGGATTATTGGATATTTGCCTGGGATGGATACAGAAGGGAAAATGTGTTCTCTGTGCAATGATACTAGATAAGGGGATTTTCCTGGCTAGCACTATGGGCATGAGAGGTTCCTTACTTACCTGCCACTGACCAGTCACCCAGTTCCCTTATTATGCCCACTTACTACTTTACTTGCCTACTACTACTTCACACATTTACCCTCCACCAATTTCTCCTATAAAGGATATGCTGATACACCTTCCAGCCAAATCATTCCAAAAACAGGGTCTTTAACTGCTAAATCCAATAATTTGGATTGGCCACTACATAGTATAATATAATCCAGGTGAGCATGAGTATTGCCCCGCACTATTCAGCAGGAACAGACCCCTGAGCTTGTTCATAGGGTGTATGGGGAGAGACCATAAAGCTATGCTAGTATAGGCATTCCTCTTTCTATAGGACTGAGACAAAAACTGGTCTTCCAGTTCTCAACCTCTCGGTCTCAATTTGCCCTTTTCATAGCGCCACTTGGTTAGATGTACCTATAACTTTAACAAAAAACATTTTATGACAATCTGAATAATGATTTTGTTCATTTGTTATTAAGGAACTAGTCTGAGAAAGAGAAGCAGAACCTCAGAGATCTCCAAGATGAAGAAGATCAGAGAAGACAGAAGTGAAAACATTCAGGCCAACCTCAGCCAAACCCAAACTCACAAAGAATTTTGCAAAACCTCCAGTAATGATTGGCCTCCGATGCCTCCAGAGTTTGGCGCTGATGGGAAATCTTCTGCTCTGAGAACACAAAAGTTACAAGATACTGATTTCAGAATATCATTTGACTGCAAAGAGTGTGGAGAAAGCTTCGGGCAGCAGTCTAAGCTTGAAGCCCATTTTCTGTGCCACACAGGTGAGAAGCCATTTGTCTGTGTTCATTGTGGGAAAGGTTTCAAGAATAAATACAAACTTAATCTCCATCTAAGGATTCACACAGGAGAGAAGCTTTCTGTCTGTCCTCATTGTGGGAAAAGTTACAGAGATAAGACTAAACTGATTGTTCATCTAAGGATTCACACAGGAGAGAAACCATTTGTCTGCACTGAGTGTGGGAAAGGCTTCAGGGATTCGAGCTCTCTGAAATCTCACCTCCGGATTCACACAGGAGAGAAACCATTTGTCTGCACTGAGTGTGGGAAAGGCTTCAGGGATTCGAGCTCTCTGAAATCTCACTTACAGATTCACACAGGAGAGAAACCATTTGTCTGCACTGAGTGTGGCAAAGGCTTCAGGAAAAACCATGAACTCAAATTGCACCTTCATATTCACACCGGAGTGAACCCATTTGTCTGCACTGAGTGTGGGAAATGTTTCAGGGATAAAAGTGAACTGAACATTCATATTAACGTGCACACAGGAAAGACTTTCCCCTGTACGGAGTGTGGCAAATCATTTGCAGCAAAGAAGAATCTGAAAAGGCACCAAATGGTTCACACTGGGGAGAAACCACATGAGTGCACAGAGTGTGGGAAACGATTCATGGAGAAAAGTAAACTGGACATACATTATCGGAGTCATTCGGGAGTGAAACCATTCAGCTGCTGTGAGTGTGGAGAACAGTTTGGATGGAAACACCAGCTCCAGTATCACCAACTGAGTCACACCGGGGAGAGGCCATTTGTCTGTTCTGAGTGTGGGAAGAGCTTCAAAACAAAGGCTGCACTCACTCTTCACTCTTATGTTCACACAGGGGAGAAACCATTAGTGTGCCCTGAGTGTGGGAAAGGCTGTAGGGACCAGACGAGCCTCAATAGTCTTGTTCGGAAACACACGGGAGAGAAACCTTTTGTGTGCGCCGAGTGTGGGAAGAGTTACAAGGACTCCAGTACCCTGAGGCACCACCTTCAGACTCACATTAGATGAGAGTATCTTGCTCATTCAGAGTGAGGGGAAAGCTACAATCAGAGAGATATCTCAGTGTTCCCATTCAGACTCACAGAGAAGAGAGTTGCCGTGATCCAGAACTACAAATCCACTGAAGTCTGAAGACTTTCTGAAAAGGGTTTGTGTGGGGCTTATGTTTTATTTTAACCTTTCTTATGTTCTGAGGGAGGGGGGAATTTACTCACAAACTGGGGATATCCCTGTAACCCCACCTGTAAGGTGCCCTGCAAATCCCTTTGTACCCTCCGAGGCATCTTTCACACAAATGGGTAGAACCAACATCTCCCAAGGTTCCCACTGGCACATGAGGGGTCAGGGGGGAAATCTGGGACCTGCCCTGTGTAACCAACAGATACAAACGTGGCGCAAGTGGGGGATCCTGGTACCTACCATTCAGTAGCCTGTAGGTGGCACCTGAGGAAGGGATTGGGTTACAAACCTCCCCAAAATGTTGTGTGTGGCTGTGAATATGGTGTCTCCACAGAATAAACCCTGACTTTTTATTGCAAGTGGAACTGTGTGTTTTTATCTAATGCCCTGATTAAGGCATAATGCTTGTGCGACATCAGGAGTCTGGGACACTGCGGGGCTGTAAGGGACAAGGCTTATAATGACTTTCTGTGCCTAAAATTACTTAGCCTTCAAATCAATGGGAAACAATAATGCCTATGGCAGGCACTGATGGGACTACATTAGAAATAATGGGGCCCTACCCCATAGGGGACTGGATCCTTAAGCCACTGCCCATCTAGACCCCCTAGGTGGTTGATCTTGCTCACCTGAATTGAATGGGTCAAAGAAGTCACATTAATAGGAAAGGCCTAAAGCTGTCCCTGATCCCTGGCCAAGTCCCAGTATAACACAGGCCAACAATCTGCCAACAGCCCATTCCTCCAGTTCCTATAGTCCCCAAACTGGGTCTCTCTGGGTCTCTGGCTGCACCCACTCGCACCCCTGAGGGGGACCCTGGGCACTGGATGCCAAGAGGAGACTTTTTGCCCCAGTAACCATTCCGGAGTTATCCCACCTTCAGTGGCCCCATATGCAGGGTATTAGTTATTCAACTTAATGGGAAGCCAAGACACACAGAGAAGTAGGTTCTAACTAAACAAATTACAATACAGATTCCTGGCTTTATATGTTCATGAAGGCTCAATACCAACACTTTGAGGGGAACAAATAGGCAAAGAGGGCGGAGCAAAAATGTCCCAAATTACATTAGAGAAGATAAGTGGTTATTCTGGGGAAAATGTCTTCTTCTCTAGTCAGTAACCAGTCTGTCTGTAAGTAGGAGCCAAGGATCCGGAGACACACGGATACACTTTGTGCTACAATATCAGCAATGGGATCTTGTCATTCTCTTAGTTTTACATGAAACCATTTTTACATCAACAAAAGGAGTAAATACCGGCACCAAGAGATGCATTTTGTTGTTATTTGTAATAAATATTCCTCTCTCCCCCACCCCCACTGATACGCTGGGAACAGGAGCTGACAATTCTTGTTTCCCATCAGATTTCTAGGCTTCTGCAACACATTCAGGTCACAGATTTGCTTCACAAGGGCTCATGGGAAACGTAGTCCAGAAACACTGAACTTGATTCAACTTCTAGAAATATATGTGACAGTCGAAGCTGTTTCACTGGGATGTAACGTGATTGATATCAGTGTATGGGGGTTACTAGTACTTTATATTTTATAAGGGCTTATGGGTAATGTAGTCCATGGGAACAGGATTTGATTAAATAATCACTAATACCTGCCCCCCCATCCCTGCTGAATACATTGCTACTAAATGCAAGTAGAAGTGAATCCATGGGGCAGGTTGCTGGGGGCACACAAACCTGGCGGGTCGCACCCAACTGTTCCACTTTGCCCCCCGATTCCCACTCAGTGTGTAAGTACCAGACTGGGTTTGTTAGTCCCACTGCCTGTTGCCCAGTTATTATTATGTTGGGCTGGGAGCCCCTCAGAATGTATAAAGCCTGGGGCATGCTGGGAGTTCTTACAATTGGTGCAAACCCATCCGTGTGAGTTCTGAATCCACCCAATAGGAATATTGCACTGCACTGAATGTAATAAGGGCTTCTTATGGATCAGGGACCATGTACAATTATCACTAAACCCTGAAAAGAGGGAATTTATATTTATATTCTGTGTGTGTCTGATGGGGTTGGCTCACTAAACACAGGTTTTGAAAAAAACTAGAAAATAGGCCAATTAAATCCCCCAGGGATTCCCCATAGCAACGGAATAAAGTGCAACACACTGAGATGTAAGGAGCTTATTATTACCCATAAACCAAGGGAAACCAGTTCCCAGTTGCTCCCAGTGTTGGACAGTGTAGATGTACATAGTATAGTAAATATACTGGGGGTGCCACTATTTCCCACAGGCAGGTAAATGGAGACACCCCAGTTCTTTTCCAGAGATGAAACCATTTATTCAGATTATCCGGCCCAGAGACAGCAAATCATACAATGGGCTTTCTAACGTGCCCACAGGGTCTATTGTATAGGGCAGGGGCCCCAACCTTTCTTACTCGGGAGCCACAGTCAAATGTAAAAAGACTTGGGGAGCAAAACAAGCACCATAAAAGTTCATGGAGGAGCCAAATAAGGGCTGTGATTGGCTATTAGGGGCCTCTATGCACCCTATCAGCTTACAGGGGGTTTATTTGGTTTTTATTCAACCAAAACTTGCCCCCAAGTCAGGAATTCAAAAATAACCACCTGGTTTGGGGGCACTGAGAGCAACACCCAAGGGGTTGGGGAGCAACATGTTCCCACCGAGCCACTGGTTGGGGATCACTGGGGAATAGGCTTCTCCCTGACCGTCCATCCAATCTTTGCACTCTCTCATTCTTTCTGTGTCTCTCTCTGTCTGTCTGTGTGTATCTCTTTCTATGTCTGAGTGTGTCTCTCTATGTCTGAGTGTGTCTCTATGTCTCTATGCCATCACAGATTTTCTTCAAAGCCTTCCAGAACCAACTAATTACTCATAGGAGAAATGTGTAAATGTACTTATGGGCCTTAATCACTAATTGCTCTATAAATGTTATGTGTCAGTGCATCATGGAGCAGCTCTGTACTTTCTTCTTGTACCAAGCAGTGAATTCTCCTTCCAGCACTGAGAGACTGCCCGGCCTGCACTCACCAGCACTGAGAGACTGCCCAGCCTGCACTCACCAGGCCTGAGAGACTGCCCGGCCTGTACTCCCCAGCACTGAGAGACTGCCCGGCCTGCACTCCCCAGCACTGAGAGACTGCCCGGCCTGAGCCTTCCAGCACTGAGAGACTGGCCAGCCTGCACTCCCCAGCACTGAGAGACTGCCCGGCCCGCACTCCCCAGCACTGAGAGACTGCCCGGCCTGCACTCCCCAGCACTGAGAGACTGCCCGGCCTGCACTCCCCAGCACTGAGAGACTGCCCGGCCTGCATTCCCCAGCACTGAGAGACTGCCCGGCCTGCACTCACCAGCACTGAGAGACTGCCTGGCCTGAGCCTTCCAGCACTGAGAGACTGCCCAGCCTGCACTCCCCAGCACTGAGAGACTGCCCGGCCTGCACTCCCCAGCACTGAGAGACTGCCCGGTCTGCACTCCCCGGCACTGATCGACTGCCCGGCCTGTACTCCCCAGCACTGAGAGACTGCCCAGCCTGAGCCTTCCAGCACTGAGAGACTGTCCGGCCTGCACTCCCCAGCACTGAGAGACTGCCCAGCCTGAGCCTTCCAGCACTGAGAGACTGCCCAGCCTGCAGCTTCTAGCCATGAGAGACTCCCCAGCACTAACAGAGACTGCCCGGCCTGAGCCTTCCAGCCATGAGAGACTGCCCAGTCTGCAGCTTCCAGCCATGAGAGACTCCCCAGCACTGAGAGGCCGTTACTGCCTGTAAGTGGGAGAGTCACAAGATGTATATTCAGTACATGTCTCTGTGCAGTTACTGTGTTTGCTCAACTAAATGTCATTATTCTGTAACTAGGAAACACTAAGCACTGGCTTTTGTGCTCTGAAACGTTGCAGGTTCACAATAACCTTGGAAGGACTTGCCCGGCTTATAATTGCTTTGGGTGGCAGCGCTGGGTGTTTGTGAGACTGTTTGGGAGGGAGCCGACCCCCCCAGCGTCTGTGCACCAAGCGTCACTGTTGGGAGAGCCAGGGGGTGCGGGTAAGAGTTTTATTTTTGCTAATTATTCTGTAACTCCCTGTATCTGGGCTTAATATGTGATTCCTACATATTCCCCCTCCCTCTCACTCACCCCCGGCCCAGAATGCACTTCCCCAGCCCCATTATACAGGGACCCCCCCTCATTATGTGATACACTGGGGCAAGCGGTGGGATAGGGGACTGGGGCACTGGGGGAACAGACTTCCAACTCCCTAATCCATTCCTGCATCATGGAAGCTCCACCTGGAATATACAGAGGCTCATGGGATACCTTCAGCTGCGCAGATGATGGCTGGACTCAACAGATCCCTACAGATCCCAGGATCTGGTGAGGATGGAGGCAGACCTGGAGGCAGGTTACTATGCCCTGCAGAGCCCCATGCACCAACCAGGTGGGAGATACAAATACAGTCCGTACACGGTGCGGCCCCACAGCTGGGAGCAATGGCAAGAGCTCTGGGACCCGCTGGGCTTCTGTAACTACAACACCTTTGTGGGTGCCCCAGAGGGGGAGTTATGGGACCTCTATTGATTTAAATATATTGGCATGAATGATACAGAGGAAAGGAAGGACTGACTGGCTGAACTGGTTTACTGGGAACTGGATATTATAAGAGACTATGAGGAGATCCTACCATTAGAGGATCATTGTAGGGAAGAAATACAGGCACGCGCCCAAAATTTATTCTGATTTGAGCAGGCAAAGCCAGTTCTGGGTACAGTCAGCCCCAGAGATTCTCATTTTCACCCGAGTTCAATCAGTGCTGGGGTGGGAGAGGAACAAAAGACCTCACAAATGACTAAAATGTATTGCCCTGGAGAACCAGGACCTACTGATGTGTGTAACCTGAGGCAAGGAGATGTTACACAGGAGATGCCTGCTGCAGCCTCCCCCAGTGAGGTCCCTGTCTGTGTGGAGTCCGGGTGCTGTGTGATCCCTGGGCTGGCAGAGCCCAAGAGTGGGGAATTGGCAGAGGCTGAGGCCTCCCCAAGTGAAACCCCTTTTTGTGTGGAGTCCGGGTGCTGTGTGACCCCTGGGCTGGCAGAACCTGAGAGTGGGGAATTGGCAGAGGCTGAGGCCTCCCCAAGTGAAACCCCTTTTTGTGTGGAGTCTGGGTGCTGTGTGACCCCTGGGCTGGCAGAACCTGAGAGGAGTTGCTGCAAACCTGCTAGTTTGGCAGAGGCCGAGGGCCTATCAAGTGAAAAATCATTCTTAGTGGATTATAATGTGTTTGCAATGGCCAATGTGTCCAGAAGTGCTGAGGCGGTAAAAAAGACGCGATAATTTACGCGCGATTCACGATAGTATTATCGCGTGCGATAAATCGCCATTTTCGCATGGGTTATTTCTTGCGCTAGTTTTACCGCATGCGTTAATTTCCGCGCTGAAAAGAATACGATCGCATGATTCACTATATCTTTTAACTCCTACTACAGGCAGGCGAAAAATTATAGAAAAGTTCAGTAAATGAGTTTTTTGCAATAAAATATGGACTTACAGTGTTATTTATTCAGTCTGTGTTTCCCCCCGAGTGACGCAGCCGCCAGTTTGCAGCGAAATGTTCATTTTTAATACAGTAATTTTCCGCAAGTATTGGCGTGTATGGCTAACATGGCGTGCGTTCATTTGCGCGACTATTTATATTTGGCTACAAGTGATGAAATGTTTCGCCAGGCACGGATTCGCAGCAAATTTTTGGATGTGCGTTGAATTTTTTCGAGGCGGATTTTTTCATGCGTTTCGCAAAACAATCCGCCAATGGCAAAATGCATGAAAAAATTTGCCACGCAAAAATTCACCGCACATCCAAAAATTTATACAAGCGTCAAAAAATAATAGTCACAGCAACAATTTTTTTGCCCGCACAACATTTTTGCCGTTTCGTGGATCTTTCGAAAGATTTGCTAATTTTTCACTAAAGAAACCAGAACACATTCGCTCATCACTAGCGGCTACTATTTATATGCTACTATTTATATACACCATTTATATGCGGCGACAATTTTTATACACTATTTCTATGCTACCATTCATATGCGGCGACTATTCGCGGGCGTAATTTAGCGCATGTACCAGCAAATACCGCATTGAAATAGTCTTCGCGAGTTAAATAATGCATGCAATATTGCGCGTAAAAAAAGCGCAAGTATGCTTATAGTGAATCGTGCGAAAAGTTGCCAAAATTAAGACACGGTAAAATTTTTAGCGCACACTAAAAATAGCGCACGTTTTATCGCACTTTCGTGAATCAGGCCCTTGAAGTCAAAAGATGCCCTATATATGACACGTCGGTCATTTTAAGCTTAAATTTTTCCAGGTTGAGTTTAATGCCTTTTTGTCTACATCTTTCTAGAAGCTTGATCATTTTCAGATCATGATCCCGATGGCAGATTCTAGGCTGTCACCTTCACCAACAATAAGTATCAGCTATTGTTTTAACACCTGCAAGTCCCTCTAGAGCTTGATTTAGCCTTTGCTGAAATACTTCTGGAGCCGGACTTATTCCCATTGGCATTCTGAGCCATCTGTATCTCCCAAATGGGGTGGAAAAAGTTGTCAAGTAACTTGATTTCTCATCTAGTTCCACCAGAATCCGTTTTTAACATCACATACTGACAATATCCGGCTTCTGATAAATCTGGCAGAATATCTTCTATTGTAGGCATTGGGTAATGATTCCTTTTTAGGGCTTTGTTAAGTGGTTTGGGATCTATACATATCCTTAGTTTGCCTGATGGTTTTGTTACTATTACCAAGCTACTTATCCAGTCAGTGCCCTTCTGTACTGGTTCTATAATGTGCCTGCTGTGTAAATCCTGAAGTTTCTTTTAGTGGTTGCATCAAAGCTACAGTTACTCTCCTTGTGTGTAGCCTGGATGGTTCTATGGCAGTATTGGCCTCCAGTTTATATTTGCCTTCCAGGCACCCATCCCCTTTAAATAGATCAGCATAGTTTGCTTGTATTATCAGTAAATCTAAATCATAGTCCAGCTTTTCTGGAGAACGTTGGAGACTTGCAGAGCCCTGTAGAGCCATTATGTTGTGCAACTGCACTTTTATTAAGGCCATAGCCTGCACAGCTTTTACACCCAGCAGTGGCATATGATCTCTATTTATTTACAACAGTAAACTCCAGCCTGTAACTCTTTTTATTACACGGGTTATGAAGTTTTAGTCTGCATTTACCCATAGGTTTCAGAATACTTTTGTTGTACATCATAAGTACTTGGTCAGTGTGCTCTAGTTTAACTTCTTTTTTAAGCACATGGCAAGGAATAACATTGCAGCTTGCCCCACAGTCCAGCTGAAACTTAATGGGCTTTTTATCTAGAAGAAAAGTGGCAGAAAGTTGATTTGAGTCATTACCCATTGGTGGTTTAACCACATTTGCACTCCCTGCTGCTGACTGTAGTTGCAGCCACATTATGTCTCTGTGCTGTCTGTGCCCTGTGTGACTTGCTGCTCTGCCTGCACTGGGCTGAGAAATGATTTCTTTTGCCACAGAGCCTGCATGTCTGACCATAAGCCGGGCATTTCTCTTTGTCACTTTCATGCCTTTTACCACAGTATTTACACAGTATTGATACTCCCTGGATTTTATATCTTATGTTGCCTTTGCCAGTTACTGCATGTACCCTACTCTCAGATGGGCCCCCAATCACTTTCACACTATCCTTTGTCAGCTCAGAGGCTCTGCAGATCTGGAGACATTTTTCCAGGGCCACATTCTCTTCCCTAAGCAGTCTCTCTCTCTCAGGTGTGTGTCTCTGGTTCCACAGTCTCTCTCTCTCAGGTGTGTGTCTCTGGTTCCACATACTGTATATACTCGAGTATAAGCCTAGTTTTTCAGCACCCAAAATGTGCTGAAAAAGTCGCCCTCGGCTTATACTCAAGTTGGGTGCCATGGGTCCCTCCAGACTAGCACCCTCTGTCCTTTGTGTGCAAATCACACCCCAACCAGACCCTCCAGTGCCCTGGCCCACTCCCAAATTCATCTTCATCTACCATCCTCACCTGTCCCATTCTGCACTTGTCATTGCACTTTATATTCTATATAAACCATAATTTTGAAGGATTTTAACTTTGTGTTTTAGCTTGGTTGCTGATTGAGCTAAGGGGGTAGTACTCTTAAGGTATCATTGTTACCATATAGTTTCCCACCCTAGGCTTATACTCGAGTCAATACGTTTTTCCAGCTTTCTTAGGTAAAATTAGGTACCTCGGCTTATATTTGGATCAGCTTATACTCTAGTATATACGGTACTATTCTGTCTCTTATGAGGGAATCTCGTATATCCCCAAATTCACAAGTGGATGCGAGTATTTTCAGTTCTGTGACATATGTGTCAATATTTTCCCCAGGCTCCTTATTCCTTGAAAGGAATGTATATCTTTCCACAGTTTCATTCTTTTTTGGATCACAGTATTTATCAAATGCCTGGATTATGTCTCTTAAAGTGGGATTATCATCTCTGCCACTTGTTATGCTTAAAGTCTGTGAGATTTCTCTGCCCTTTTCCCCAATCAAATAATGAAAGAGCTTTATTTTGTGCTTCTCATCACTGGGTGCTACTGTGAGTGCCACATACAGGCCCAACTCCTCTTTCCAGTGTTCCCAAGCTTGTGATGTGACATTTAGTCTCTCAGGGGGTTTTAGTCCACTCTCCATACTATGTGAGTATTAGCAGTGATTGTTACAGGTATAGCTGTACCCCAGTCACAACTGCCGGGAGCTGCTTTATTTTTTACTTTCACTTCAACTGATTCCAGTCGGCTTTTCACTCCAAGGTTCTGTTCCCTGCTGCCACCATGGTAAGGGTGCCAAATCAAGGTGAGACAGTCTCAGGATCAAACTTTATTAGATGATTCTAACAGAAGCCATTACTGCTGAACACACTCTCTGCAGCTACCCACAAGTCTCTGTTGGCTAACTTGTACCCAGGTCTATAAGGAGGGAGACCTCTAGTGGCTAAATCTAATACATATTGCTACAGACATCACCAGGTTATGCTAATGAGTAAGTGCCCCCTGGCTCTGCCAGACATTCAACTCAATATTATTAGCACTCCCCCCTCCAAACGTTCATACGTCGGTGCCGGTGAGCCTGTCCCACACATCAGCCAAGTAATAGTCACAGTCACAGCAGCATCTCAGAAAGGAGTTTAAAAGCCTTTATTGGTCACATGTGGCTCAGATCCCCCACAAACAGCAACGTTTCTCCCTCACAGCCTGGGGAGGAGTTTTTTTTTTATTTTTGAGAAAATTGATCTTAACATGTATAATTATATCAGACTAAATGAAAAATCAAGGTAAATGCTGTAAAATAGATATAAATATGAATCTTTTCCCTCCCTGTAGGTACAGAGTTGGAGCTGCTGAGTGAGGCGCCTGGGGGAGAGAAGGAGGAAATTCAGGGAAATGTTCTGTACAGACTGAGAGTGAGAGACTCCCACTGACTGAGGCACCAGCTAAAGGGCCCCCCCGGGAACTGCCCCCCAAGGAGGGAGCTGGCAACCAAGGGACTCATCCATCTGCAGATCTGCCCCCAGAAGCACAGGAGAGATGGGTGGAGGGACCCCGAGGGGGCAGGGGGGCAGGATCCAACAGCTGGGGATAGAGATGCACCAACTGGATCTGAGGGTCAATATCACTGAGGAGATGTGCAACTTGGCTGGTACATTGGGTTCCTTACTGGCACAGGGATCAGATGGAGCTGCACTGTGTGGGGCTGAGGAGGCAGATAATGAGGGCAGAGAGGCAGATGGGATAATGGCCCCTGGATTGGCTGATACTGTGCTGGGTATAAGGAGACTGATCTATGGGCAGGAGGCTACAGACCTGGTACTGGATATAAACATGGCTCATAATCATGTATCTGTATCAGGGGACAGGAAATCTGCTTCCTACTCACTAACAGAACTACATTACCCACAATCCCCAGAGAGATTTCAGGTTTATTCTCAGGCTTTAAGCAGCAGGAGTTGCCCTGGAGGGCAGTGAATCAGGGAGCTGGGAGGTAGGGGTGGCCTATCCCAGTATAGAGAGGGGAGGGAGGCAGTCTGGTATTGGGAAGAATAACAAGTCCTGGTGTTTCTGCAGAGGGAATAATAACAGATATTCAGTGGGACATGACAGTAAATGGACACAGTTACCCCACATCCCTTCCTGCAGGAGAATCAGGATCTGGTTGGACTATGAGGCTGGACACCTGTCCTTTTATGAGCTGAGTGAGCCAATCAGGCACTTACACACCTTCACTGCCTCCTTCACTGAGCCCCTTCATGCTGCATTCTGGGTATGGGGGAATGGTGCCTGGGTGAGAATCATTAGAGAGAGAGAAAAGGGAGCTGAAGTACTGACACTAGAGAGAGAGACAGACAGACAGATAAGAGACAGTGAGGATCTGACCCCAGGCAGAGAGAAGTTGGACCCAGAGACCCGGATGCAGGAGGAGGCTGCTGTGTCTCATATAATCCACAAGGCGGAGACAGAGAGGGAAGAGTTGGCCGGGCAGATCCCTGACATGGAGGAGATGTGCAACTTGGCTGGTACATTGGGTTCCTCACTGGCACAGGGATCAGATGGAGCTGCACTGTGTGGGGCTGAGGGGGCAGATAATGAGGGCAGAGAGGCAGATGGGATAATGGCCCCTGGATTGGCTGATACTGTGCTGGGTATAAGGAGACTGATCTATGGGCAGGAGGCTACAGACCTGGTACTGGATATAAACACGGCTCATAATCATGTATCTGTATCAGGGGACAGGAAATCTGCTTCCTACTCACTAACAGAACTACATTACCCACAATCCCCAGAGAGATTTCAGGTTTATGCTCAGGCTTTAAGCAGCAGGAGTTTCCCCTCAGGGCGACATTACTGGGAAGTGGAGGGCAGTGAATCAGGGTACTGGGGGGTAGGGGCGGCCTATCCCAGTATAGAGAGGGGAGGGAGGCAGTCGGGTATTGGGAATAATAACAAGTCCTGGTGTTTCTGCAGAGGGAATAATAACATATATGCAGTGAGACATGACAGTAAATGGACACAGTTACCCCACGTCCCTTCCTGCAGGAGAATCAGGATCTCATTGGACTATGAAGCTGGATGTCTGTCCTTTTATGAGCTGAGTGAGCCAATCAGGCACTTACACACCTTCACTGCCTCCTTCACTGAGCCCCTTCATGCTGCATTCTGGGTAGGGTGGGATGGTGCCTGGGTGAGAATCATTAGTTAGGGTGCTACCCAGCAAGGGATTGCAAAGTAATTTAAAGAATATGTAAACCTTTTTTAGTTGTAATTTGTCCCATACACCGACTTCTACCAACTGAGGGCCCCACAGACTGAATGATTAAAGGAGAAGGAAAGTCATTTTGGCATGTTACTGCCAATAGATTAGTCACAATAGTACAAGCTAGAACCCTATATTTATTCTGCAGAAAGCTTTATCTGCCTCAGTAACAGCCCTAGAAGCTCCCTCTGTTTGTTAGAGATAGCAGGTGCCATTTTAGCTTGGTCTCTGTAGCTTCCTGCTGCAGCTCTGGCTGCTGGGAGCTCAGATCACACAGACTTGGGAGGGGGAGCAAATTTTGATGGTAGGGGGAGAGAGGAGCAAACTGAGCAGACTCGTGCCCGTGCCCTGACGGATTTTTCTGAGAGCAGGAAGTCTGACAAGAAGAACATGTGACACAAAAGAAGAAAATACATCCTGTGTTTCCTTTGATAGAGGACTCAGTGCAGCGTTACTGTGAGTGCTTATGGCTGTATTTACATAGACCTTTCTGATAAAGCTACTGAGATTTTGCCTTTCTTTCTCTAAGTACTGAGTAATTTTTCACTCCATGAAGACAAAGCCTAATTTAAAAACAATATGTATTGAACTCTCTTGTTTTTATTAAAATTATAGAAAAAAGTTCTATTTACCCTTGGGTTGTTTAAGATTAAACCATGTTTATTGCTCTACTTTCACATAAAACCCAAGGAATATGCAAAATATTTTATTTACAGGATATTTAAGGATATTGCAGATATAGTTCGGTTCCCTTGCAAAATACAGTAACTGCCATCTGACTGCAGTTTCAAGGTAACACAGTATAATAGTGGATGAGGTTGAAAAAAGACCTGCATCCAACCATCAATTCAGTATTTATGTTTAAATGAAATTAGCCTCACTGCTCTGTTAGTTGAATCAGAGGAAGGTGAGAAACCTGGAGCCTTAGATGGGGGGAAACATCTCTTCCTGACCCCAAGGGGCCATCAGACCAGTCCCTGGATCCCAGTACAATAAAGGCCTGAATGCTGCAAGCTGAGCAGTTGCTGTATGGCCGGGCTTTAGATGGTTTGTAGGTGCTGTGAGCAGTGGGGTATTCACACAATATGGGAGTTCCTTACAAATGTGGCGCCTTTGTCCAACACTGTCAGAATGGAATGTACTGTGAGAAAAAGACTCTGTGCAGCCCTGGGGGTACATAGAACCCGCTGCCAGGGGGCCATAATACAGAGCAATGAAAAACAGCAGCACCAAAAGCCTTTGGAAATACAGTCACCAACATTCACTCCCAGGGGTTCCAGCAAACTATTCAGGTCGCTGTTAGCTGCAACTCACAGGGTCAGAAGCCTCAGATGCCCTTTCCCATCTCCTTCCTGAGCAGAACAACATCAGACCCCTCTCTGTTTCCTTCTGAAGGTTCTGTAGGTGTTGGATACGGTTCTCCCTGACAGACTTCTTACTGCCCAGCAGTTGTTATTACATGTTATGTTATAATGATATTTGGTTTCATCCTTTCCCCCTGCTGTTTCTTGCCAGATAGTTGCTCCCGCCCTCCATTTTCTTGCTGTAACTCCCCCTTTGGATTAGTGTGTTATAAGAGACTGCAGTGTGTGTAAGCTCTGTAACTCCATTAGAGATGTACCTATGGGAAAATCTCTATGTTTATACCTTTGCTACCTTGAAGCATAAAGAAGCATTGGAAAACACTTCTTTATTCATTGAGTAAGCTATCTATCAGTGATCATTCAACCTGCTGCACTCACCCTCACAGACTGGGCCTCACAGACTGGGCCGACACTGAGCCTCACAGACTGGGCCTACACTGGGTCTCACAGACTGGGCCTACACTGGGCCTCACAGACTGGGCCTACACTGGGTCTCACAGACTGGGCCTACACTGGGCCTCACAGACTGGGCCTACACTGGGCCTCACAGACTGGGCCTACACTGGGTCTCACAGACTGGGCCTCACAGACTGGGCCGACACTGGGTCTCACAGACTGGGCCGACACTGTGCCTCACAGACTGGGCCGACACTGGGCCTACACTGGGCCTCACAGACTGGGCCGACACTGGGCCGACACTGGGTCTCACAGACTGGGCCGACACTGGGTCTCACAGACTGGGCCGACACTGTGCCTCACAGACTGGGCCGACACTGGGCCTCACAGACTGGGCCGACACTGGGCCTCACAGACTGGGCCGACACTGTGCCTCACAGACTGGGCCGACACTGGGCCTCACAGACTGGGCCGACACTGGGTCTCACAGACTGGGCCTACACTGTGCCTCACAGACTGGGCCTACACTGGGCCTCACAGACTGGGCCTACACTGGGCCTCACAGACTGGGCCGACACTGGGCCTCACAGACTGGGCCTACACTGTGCCTCACAGACTGGGCCTACACTGTGCCTCACAGACTGGGCCTACACTGGGCCTCACAGACTGGGCCGACACTGGGTCTCACAGACTGGGCCTACACTGTGCCTCACAGACTGGGCCTACACTGGGCCTCACAGACTGGGCCTACACTGGGCCTCACAGACTGGGCCGACACTGGGCCTCACAGACTGGGCCTACACTGGGCCTCACAGACTGGGCCTACACTGTGCCTCACAGACTGGGCCGACACTGGGCCTCACAGACTGGGCCTCACAGACTGGGCCGACACTGGGCCTCACAGACTGGGCCTCACAGACTGGGCCGACACTGGGCCTCACAGACTGGGCCTACACTGGGCCTCACAGACTGGGCCTCACAGACTGGGCCGACACTGGGCCTCACAGACTGGGCCTACACTGGGCCTCACAGACTGGGCCTACACTGGGCCTCACAGACTGGGCCTCACAGACTGGGCCGACACTGGGCCTCACAGACTGGGCCTACACTGGGCCTCACAGACTGGGCCGACACTGGGCCTACACTGGGCCTCACAGACTGGGCCGACACTGGGCCTCACAGACTGGGCCTCACAGACTGGGCCGACACTGGGCCTCACAGACTGGGCCTACACTGGGCCGACACTGGGCCTCACAGACTGGGCCGACACTGGGCCTCACAGACTGGGCCTACACTGGGCCTCACAGACTGGGCCTACACTGGGCCTCACAGACTGGGCCTCACAGACTGGGCCGACACTGGGCCTCACAGACTGGGCCTACACTGGGCCTCACAGACTGGGCCGACACTGGGCCTCACAGACTGGGCCTACACTGGGCCTCACAGACTGGGCCTACACTGGGCCTCACAGACTGGGCCGACACTGGGCCTCACAGACTGGGCCGACACTGGGCCTCACAGACTGGGCCGACACTGGGCCTCACAGACTGGGCCTACACTGGGCCTCACAGACTGGGCCTCACAGACTGGGCTGACACTGGGCCTCACAGACTGGGCCTCACAGACTGGGCCTACACTGGGCCTCACAGACTGGGCCTCACAGACTGGGCCTACACTGAGCCTCACAGACTGGGCCGACACTGGGCCTGTGGCAGGTACAACCGATGCTGAGACAGAACATTGGCATATGTATCTCCAGATCAGTGGGGTGAGTGTCCATGAAAAACTGTGATTTACGTGATAATTATATGAAGAAATAGTCGTGCAAGGAACCTGGACCAACTCTGTGAAGGGGTGAGCAAATGCAAATTGAGACTGGTTGTTTTAAATTTTAAATTAGGCTTGATGTGCTGAGTGGCTTAGAGCAAGTTTTGGTATTATTGCATTTAACTGAAGCTAGAAGCTAGAAAACTCACCAGATTCCAAAATGTAGCAAGCCAAATTGTATATAGATGTTGATGGAAGTAATGGGTGAGTCCTCAATTGATTGTAAAAGGAGAGAAAGCAAAAGATAGCATAATAACATTTTTTATAATAAAAGACCTGCGCAATACAGGCTACTTACAGTAATGTAGAATAAAATGAGTATATCATTTATATGGTTGATATACTTATTCAGCCCCCTGTACTATAATAACTATGATATAAATATATCTATTGGAACAAATCTGTCCGGAATGACTATAACAGCTTGTTGGCCAAAAATTTCCTCTGTGGTGCAGTTTCTCTTAAAGGAGACATATTGGATAAAGGAAAACCCCTAACCCTGTAGGCAATTATGAATAATATCCGGTGCTGGTTTCCCTTTGGGCTAAACATTAACCCTATCTGTAACAATGGCCCCTTTATTGGAGCTCCCTATAGATCCTCTCAGGTCCCTGTCTGGGTTTCACATGAGGGGTGGGCATGTCCTAACGGTCCCTGCCAGAAGCACAGTAGGAGGGGGAGAGCCAATCACAGCCCTGCACTCACACAAGCACAGACAGGCTTCAGTTCCCAGCCTAGCTGCTGATTGGCTCCTATACTACCATGCAGCCCTGGGATCTCAGTCACTTTACTTGCCCCTCATACTAAACTCCTCCCACACTAACCCTAAGGCTAATGTCTAACGGAGTGAGTTAGATCTCAAAATGTTGGAGGAAAAGCCTTTCTTCATGAGACGGAGCGATGCCTTGGCCTTTCTACCAGTGATTCCTATTGTCAGGGCTGCCATCAGAAACTCTGGGGCCCCACACAAATTATTTATATGGGGCCCGCCCTTAACACAAGCACAGGACCAAAATTTTGGCCACGCCCCTTGTGTGTGCAATATAAACAGCTGATGTTCCTCTATAATAAGCAGTTCATATAAGGCTATGCCTAGGCCTATGGCACATATTTTAGGCAAGCCAAAAATGCTTGCTGAGAATACGCTCCATACGCTCAAAGATCCCCCTACCTGTGCCTGCGCCCAAATGAATTGAATCCACTCCGGTGCAGGCACATGTAGCCAATTTCTGTCTAAAATCGCAAGACTTTGCATTTTCTCACTTTTTTAGGTGATATCGGCTAGATGTACCTGCACGTGTACCCGAGCATATTACGTTTATTTGGCAATTGTTTTTTCAACGTACCGAAAATATGCGCCATACCCTACGTGTGGCATTAGCCTAAAGAGTTACATTGATTAATGTGCTAAGTCATTCAGTTTATTGGGGGTCAGTGGAGTTTGCCCAACGTTTAACCCATTCCCACCTACCTGCCCCGGCTCTGCACTGTCATTGCTTGATATGGAAGTTATGTATGTTTTTGCATAAATTACATAAACTATGTAGGTTTAGGGGCCCAATGATATTGCTGTGGGGCCCAATAACTAGTCTGTAGTAGTTAATAAAAACAGTAAAAATAATTAATGTGCTAATAATTCAGTATTTTAATTGAGGGTGTCAGTGAAGTTGCCTAGGGCACCCGGATGGCTAGGCCCACCCCTTGTCTTATCTATATACAAATCTCTCCCTTTCTGTTTCTCTTCACTCTCCCCATTCACACTATTGTTCTCCCCAACACTTTTTCTTACCTGAGTAATGTAAAATCTCCACTTTAGGTGTTGACAGCAGGGGGGCCCGGTAAATATAAGGGCAGCATGGCCAGGCCCCCCTTAAGAGACAAAAATCGCCAGGCCTGGGACGATTGTCCCCCTTGCACCTCCCTGATGGGGGCCCTGCCTATTGTTCTAGTGCAGTGCTGTCCAACTGGCGGCCGTGACCCCCCTCTGTGTGGCCCCCCACCTGTCTGGCTGCTTTGATGGCTTACTCTTGTGTAAGCATTAAATGGTATCAGTACTGTGAGTAACTGCCCCCCCCCTGCATGGTTCTCACCTCAGATTCAGGCTGCATTGTTTAAATATGTAATCCCCTGTGTTGTTCACACCTTTTAATCTCTGCATTGTCCACCCCCTGCAGTGTTCACACCTCAGGCTCAGGCTGTAATCACCCCCATTGTTCCCCTGTTCACACCTCAGACAAGACTGTAGGAGCAGTAGAAACCCACAAATAAACCCTGCACACTACAAAAAGAACATATACTGAGGTGGTACTTCAATTAAAAAGTTTTTTAATATATAGTTATTGTACAGACTGTAGGAGCAGTGCCAGCATTGTGTCACTGTATGCTGCCTGTGTGTGCCATACAGCATAGGGCAAGCAGAGTATGGCACACACAGGCAGGGTAGGGCAGGCAGGGTATGGCACGCACAGGCAGGGTAGGGAAGGCAGAGTATGGCACATACAGGCAGGGTAGGGAAGGCAGAGTATGGCACACAGGCAGGGTAGGGCAGGCAGAGTATGGCACACACAGGCAGGGTAGGGAAGGCAGAGTATGGCACGCACAGGCAGGGTAGGGAAGGCAGAGTATGGCACACACAGACAGGGTAGGGAAGGCAGAGTATGGCACACACAGGCAGGGTAGGGAAGGCAGAGTATGGCACACACAGGCAGGGTAGGGAAGGCAGAGTATGGCACACACAGGCAGGGTAGGGAAGGCAGAGTATGGCACACACAGGAAGGGTAGGGAAGGCAGAGTATGGCACACACAGGCACTCAGGCAGGGTAGGGCAGGCAGAGTATGGCACACACAGGCACTCAGGCAGGGTAGGGCAGGCAGAGTATGGCACACTCAGGCAGGGTAGGGAAGGCAGAGTATGGCACACACAGGCAGGCTAGGGAAGGCAGAGTATGGCACACACAGTCAGGGTAGGGAAGGCAGAGTATGGCACACACAGGCAGGGTAGGGAAGGCAGAGTATGGCACACACAGTCAGGGTAGGGAAGGCAGAGTATGGCACACACAGGCAGGCTAGGGAAGGCAGAGTATGGCACACACAGGCACTCAGGCAGGGTAGGGCAGGCAGAGTATGGCACACACAGGCAGGCTAGGGAAGGCAGAGTATGGCACACACAGTCAGGCTAGGGAAGGCAGAGTATGGCACACACAGTCATGGTAGGGAAGGCAGAGTATGGCAGGTTTTTTTTGCTGTACTACAACTATTAATATGGGTATGGTTTCAAGTGGGTGCAGTTTCAAAAAGGGGAGTGGTCAAAACTGGCTTCCATTATCGGCCCTCCACCACATAGGTTGGAAAAATTCCGGCCCTCGGTACCACAGAAGTTGGACAGCACTGTTCTAGCGGAAAGGCATTTTGGAGCAGTTTGACACCCACAGTAGCAGAGATCAGACATTTGCCTAAACAGAAAATGGTTCTATTGTTAGTAGATTCCTCCGATATAGAAACCAATCAGAGATTTCAAGCTGAAAGTACAGAAGCAACTGGTGGTCTCAGAAATCAGTTATTGGTCAGAATGAGTCAGCTGAGCTGACGAGTGGAGGGAGGGGTCCGTATCTAAAGAATGTGCTCTGAGTCTGTCCTGTGTGTCTCCCACCTTAGCCTCTTGTCTGAGATATCATGTGACTCCCCATAGCCTTCCATAATGGGGCCAGGGTCCCCCAATATCCCACCAGGGGAAATAAATAAGTGTAACGCTTTTCTGACCCAATTAGTAATAAACCCAGGCTAGTAGTAAATAGAGAGCATGGGTTACATTTGCGACACTTAATACAAAGGGGTGAGCCTCCGCTATATGGGAGAATCAGGATGGAGCGAGGGTGTAGTTGAACTACAACTAGCTAGGGTGTGTTGTGCAGATAGTAAATGATGGACGCCAGAGGATTCTTGCTGATCAACTATAGTACAATTTATTTGAATAAAGGCACAATTGGAATAGTGCAGCAGGGTTATACTCACAGGCACAGCAGTATAGAACGTGTGATCACCGTGGAATGTACAAGGGTTTGACTTAGGCACAGAAATAACCCAGCAGGAGGATGCACAGATGATTTGTCGTATACCAGGAATGTATGCCCTTTATCTGGAATGGATCCCCTCCAGCCAACTATTGCTCAGGGTAAGGTACTGCCTGAAATCTATGTCTTAACCGTGGTCCCTACAGAAATGGCATACAAAGCCTGGGTAGACTAAACCCTTTTTACAACTCCTGGTTGGGGCTATTAACTGCCCTTACTAGATAATCTTACTACACTCACCTCTCCTAGAGGGTGCTATTAATAGAGCTGACTGTGCTGGCTTTACCTCGTTCACGGGGCCCTGTCCCCAACTTAGCACTAGGGTATGAGGTCCCCTAGGGTACAATTGGCTTCTGGGCCTATGTTCCGGTCCAGGCTCAGTTGGGATCTGTCCAGAACAAAGCATGCGGCCAAAAGAGGAAGCCACTTCCTTGTGCAAGACACTATATAGTCTGCCAAGGGGAGTGGTCAACCTGGGCTAAACCTATAGGGGGTAGCCTAATAACAGTAACCTGAGATCAGAGGGCTCTGCCCTATAACAATACAGATAAGATAAGGATAAGGGATAACACCATAGGGAGCTTAACCCTATGGGTCCCTACATTCACCCGGGGGGAAAAAACCATTCCGACCCGGCAATGGCAAATAACAATAAGTACACTTTCAAACAATAACTGTAGTGCATTGATTTAGAGCAAAAATACAGTACCCTTACATCCGTTTCTGATACCCTCTCCTGAGGAGTATCTGGTACAATGGATATCTGTAAAGGAAAAGTTCAAGGCACAGAAAATATTAACTGTTTCGTTGCTAGTTAAGTTTCTGTAAACCATATACAAATCATGAGTGTCACTATGGATCACTCAGGCACATTACTTATAGAATCATGCCATACCATCTGGCTCTGCAACAGAGGTATGACAGGCACAATACTTAGAAATCTTGAGTCACCTTCCTGACTACCAACAGGGGTGCTCAGGCACACACTTAAAAGGACCTTTGATATACCACCTGTAACCTGCAACAGGGGCATAACAGGTACTCTTACACATGAGAACGATCCTGCCTTCATTCAGGTGTCCCCAGGCACATGCTTGGCTGTAAAGAAAGGTTAGTAGGCACAATTTAAACTGTGACACATTCCCACCCATCAACTTTATTAAGTCCAGGCCTTCCACCCTAACCCAGTGTTCATGAATCTCCCGACATGCACTCCGTAGGTGTGGATTAGGCAATGGGTCCTACCCTTGGTGAGGTAGGTTGAAGTAGAAGTTGTAGTGGGATGGGGCACAGCAGTCTTTTATTGTTCACCCAACTTTAACTTTACAGTCTCTCCTAAAGGATGTGGAGAGTCCCAAACTTTAAAGAACAAAAACCAATCCACCTCTGTGGATATTAAACAGGAATGGGTCACATCTTATACAGCAATACCGGCAGTCTTTGAAGAATGTGCCCAAAATACGGTGGGTAACCCCTTTAAATAGCTAGGGACCACACCCACCTCCCACCCGGGGGAAAATCCCATCAAGTATGGGAACCACACGGCATGGGGTTTTCAGTTAATGGAGGTTACGGTCAAATTTGGCCTTTGTTACCTCGTATGATACATAGTACCCCGGATGGGGTTTGTCGATCTTGCCTCCGCTGGGGAGGTCAGATAGCAGAGAGAAATTTCGGTCCTCCTGGTACTTTCCGCAGGACCTTACCCGGTGTTTAAGTACGGTTCGGCCGAACCACCACTCTCGGGCGATATTAGAAAGGTAGTCCACATCCTGGTGGCATCTCTGTGGATTCGTGGAAAGCAGGCCTCCGAATCCGATCTTTTCTCGGCGGGTCAGCTCCCCGTAGATCCATTCGTCGAGGTGTTTCTCCACCTCATCGTACACCCACTCAGGTGCATACGGCATGTAGAATTGCCATTGCTCATAGACCTTACTGTTAATTAGTCTCTGCACCCGGGAAACAGCCCGGAACTTTTCAGGGTCTGCACGGCCCGGAGCCACCCAGCAGGTCTCATCTTTGCTAAAGCTGTATGGTGGTGGCGGGGTACCCGGCATTCCAATGTTTGCCTCAGGCTCATTAGAAGAAACCTGAGGAGGGGTATTGGTCTCCTCTCCTTGAGGACTGCTTTCTATGGGGCGCCCGAACTCCATGGCATCCCACTTAGGTTTTGCTTGCCTCCGCCGGGCATGCCCAGTCACAGGAATACCCCCTGGGGGCAGGCCACCGCTGGCTCCTGCTGGTGTAGTAGCACGGCCCCTGCCCAGCCTGGCAGAGAGCCCCAGCTGTTGGAGCTGTTCCTCCACATGAGACACATCTGTCCCCACGGAACTGCCTGTGGACTTGGCTTTCTGGTTACATGGCCATATTGCTTCAGAGGCAGTCTCCAAGATCTCCCCTGAATGGCCCGAGGATGATAGCAGCATATCCCCAGATGATTCTGCCTGGGGTGGTGAAACAATTCCTTTTGGTTCTGGGATAGGAATTGGGGTAGTGAACCTCATGGGGCTTGTTCCGACTCTGAGGGGGGTCTCCACCCTCACTATGGGGTCAGTTCAGCATTTGTTTGTGCATGCAGGGCAACTAGCTTTCACATCCTGCAGTGCCTCGCAGACCTCCTGCCCACAGCACCCACAGTATGGCACTACCACTTCCTCCCCTTCATCTCCATACTCCACTCCGAAATTACCCAGCCACATATATCTCTTCTGTGGCGGTGGGCTATCAGCTCGGGTCGCCATCTTTGGACCCACAAAGTTATAGCTGCAGCCGCAGCAATGTAGCTCAAACCCCTGCTGTAAAATATCCCACACGGCAAGAGCCTCCTGTAGGCGGGCACGGGGATCAATGGTCAGTCTAATGTACAGGGTTTGACTTAGGCACAGAAATAACCCAGCAGGAGGATGCACAGATGATTTGTCGTATACCAGGAATGTATGCCCTTTATCTGGAATGGATCCCCTCCAGCCGACTATTGTTCAGGGTAAGGTACTGCCTGAATTCTATGTCTTAACCGTGGTCCCTACAGAAATGGCATACAAAGCCTGGGTAGACTAAACCCTTTTTACAACTCCTGGTTGGGGCTATTGACTGCCCTTACTAGATAATCTTACTACACTCACCTCTCCTAGAGGGTGCTATTAATAGAACTGACTGTGCTGGCTTTACCTCATTCACGGGGCCCTGTCTCCGACTTAGCACTAGGGTGTGAGGTCCCCTAGGGTACAATTGGCTTCTGGGCCTATGTTCCGGTCCAGGCTCAGTTGGGCTCTGTCCAGAACAAAGCATGCGGCCAAAAGAGGAAGACCTTCCTTGTGAAAGACACTATATAGTCTGCCAAGGGGAGTGGTCAACCTGGGCTAAACCTATAGGGGGTAGCCTAATAACAGTAACCTGAGATCAGAGGGCTCTGACCTATAACAATACAGATAAGATAAGGATAAGGGATAACACCATAGGGTCCCTACATAAGGAACAGCACCTACAGCACCGCGTGATCCCAGGAACTGAGAGGGTTAACTCACAGGAGTCCAAAGTGCTGTTTGTCTCTGGGGAAAGAGAACTTTCTGTTTCGTTTCTTGTTCAGTCCCCGTTCTGCTCTCAGCGATGGCGGCTGCTGATCTGAGAGACGAGCTGAGCTGCTCCATCTGCCTGAGCATTTATACTGATCCGGTAATGCTGCCCTGTGGCCATAACTACTGCCGGGGCTGCATTGGCAGTGTGATGGATGCCCAGGAGAGATTGGGGGCTTATTCCTGCCCTGAATGCAGAGCCGAGTATCAGGAGCGCCCCGCCCTGCAGAGGAACAGAACTCTGGGGAACATAGCAGAGCGGTTCTGTCCGACTGAGCCGGAGCCGGGGGAGAGTGGGATTCCCTGCACCTACTGTGACTCCCCTGTACCCGCTGTTAAATCCTGTCTGCACTGTGAGGCTTCTCTGTGTAATAAGCACCTGCGGGGGCACAGCCAGTCAGCAGAACATGTACTCACTGAGCCCACCGCTTCCTTTATTGGGAGAAAATGTTCTGTACATCACAAGGTTCTGGAGTATCACTGCTGTGAGGATTCTGCCTGTATCTGTGTGTCCTGCTGCCTGGCCGGGAAGCACCGGGGCCACAGGGTGGAGCTGCTGAGTGAGGCCTCTGAGAAGAAGAAAGAGAAACTGAGGAAAGTTCTGGATAAACTGAGTGAAGCGAGAGAGGAGACTGAGAGAGGAGCCCAGAGGCTGCAGGAGCGCAGGAGAGAAGCGGCAGAAGTGGCAGCCGGTGAGACAGAGAGAGTCACTGCCCTGTTTAGGGGCATCAGGGAAGAGCTGGAAGCCCTAGAGAAGCGACTCCTGAGTGACATCTCCAGACAGAAAGAGGAGCTCTCACTCACACTCACTGAGCTGATCCAACAGCTGAAAATAAAGAAGGACGAGCTGTCCAGGGAGATCCATCACATTGAGGAGCTGTGCAACATGGCAGATCCACTCACTGTCCTACAGGAACAATGGGAATCCGATGGAGCTGCCTTTTGTGGGGCTGAGGTCCCAGCTGTAGGGGATCTGGATGTGGATCGGATCTCAGAGACATTACTCACAGGCTTAGCTGGGATTGTGACTGGGGTAAAGGGAAGGATCCATGGGCAGGGGGCTACAGACCTGGTACTGGATATAAACACGGCTCATAATCGTGTATCTGTATCAGGGGACAGGAAATCTGCTTCCCGCTCGCTAACAGAACTACATTACCCACAATCCCCAGAGAGATTTCAGCTTTATCCTCAGGCTTTAAGCAGCAGGAGTTTCCCCTCAGGGCAACATTACTGGGAAGTGGAGGGCAGTGAATCAGGGTACTGGGGGGTAGGAGTGGCCTATCCCAGTATAGAGAGGGGAGGGGATCAGTCTTGGATTGGGAATAATAACAAGTCCTGGGGTTTGCGCAGAGGGAATAATAACAGCTATATAGTGACACATGACAGTAAACGGACACAGTTACCCCATGTCCCTTCCTGCACGAGAATCAGGATCTGGTTGGACTATGAGGCCGGACGCCTGTCCTTTTATGAGCTGAGTGAGCCAATCAGGCACTTACACACCTTCACTGCCTCCTTCACTGAGCCCCTTCATGCTGCATTCTGGGTACAGCGCCAGGGTGCCTGGGTGAGAATCATTCAGTAAGAGGATACAGTAGAACAGTTTCTATAGGACAGAATAAGGGGCAGTCAGTAAAGCCCAGCTAATGGCACCCCCTCAGCTCCCTGGCTGCCCTATTTTATATCAGCACTTACCTAATTGTTACAGGTATTAGAATTATGTCACTCAAACTGCCTCTCCTCAGTGCAGTGATGGGGCCCTGTTCCCCAAGCACAGATAGAAGCTACATTGGCCCCTACCCTGTGGGTACGTCAGTGGGAAGCTCTCTGGGATAGCGCTAGGAACAATGTTACCTGTGTGAGACAGAAAGGGAGTAAATACAACACAATACTTTATTGGTACAATACCCCAGGGAAGCTCAGTAAATTATCCCTAGTGATGAGCGAATGTGCCCCATTTCACTTTGCCAAAAAAATTGTAAAGTGGCAAAAATTCACAAAACACATTTGTCAATGCACATTTTTTATTGACAATGGGCGTTTTTCGATCATCAATAATTACACCCAACAACTACCTGTTTGAAGGAATATGGGCAAGAGTGTTCCCTTCCCCTTATGAGGCTTTGCCCTAATTGGTCTAAATTTTGGAGAAATATGAAAGGGGACATATTGTGTGAAAAACAATATTGTGCCAATGAATTGTAATCATCTAAATATGGAAGCAATGTGCTTTAAAAAGTGGTGTTTTGGGCTGATTTATTGAATAACCCCACTAGCCCCGCCCATTTGTGCCACTTCCTGCTGCCTCCTTTCCCAGGTTGTGCAGGGGGGCCGACGGCACTGTAGGATAGGAACCAATCAACAGCTAGGCTGACCTGATAGGGAACTGAAGCCTGTCTGTGCTTGTGTGAGTGCAGGGCTGTGATTGGCTCTCCCCTCCTAATGTGCTCCTGGCAGGGACCGTTAGGACACGCCCACCCTCATGTGAAACCCAGACAGGGACCTGAGAGGATCTATAGGGAGCTCCAATAAAGGGGCCATTGTTACAGATAGGGTTAATGTTTAGCCCAAAGGGAAACCAGCACCGGATATTATTCATAATTGCCTACAGGATTAGGGGTTTCTTTTTGGTTCCTTTAAGAATGTGATCACCAAGATCTTCTTTTGGGAGATCCCCTGAAGGGATAGTGTTGAACATCCCTAACCAGAGGTTCAATTGTCCCCACTGCTCCCAGTGCTGTTTAGCCACCCTGACTGCTTCAGGCATTGCTATTCCAATTGGTTGGTATGGGGAGCAGTGACAGGAAGGCTATTCCCCACCAGAGAGCAATAGAAGCCAAACATCTCATATGGGAGAAGATAGGAATGATTATAAAAAGCTCTCCCCAATGTTCCTGTGTCTCATCTTGTTGTTCCCCTGAGCTAATTCTATATAAAGTATAGAGACAACTGCCCCACAAACACAGGTCCCATTCAGATTATTATCCCCCCAAGTCATCGTTCTGTTCCAGCTCCAGTGAGGGGTTAGCGTGGGTTACATGTCTGTGTCGGACCCGGTGACTGAGGAGTTTGTGTCTCCTGGTAAGGGGGACTCGGAGTCACCAAGGATCTCTAGCGGAGATGGTTCGGATTCGGATATGGACACTTTGCCTTCTAAAACACAACGTTATTAAAGGCAGCCTCACTCAGAAGTGACACTGTGGGAACTATGACCATCTTAAAAATGACTGGAAATTGGGACCCTGTGTTTGGTCAGGGTCAAACGGCAACAAGTCTACTGGACGGGGCTGCTCTGCCGGGGTCTGTACGGACATTGACTGAGATTGTACCCGGCAGAGCCACCATGATTCATTTGGGTTTCAAAGGTTAAATGTGTTTCCTCTACTGACAATCAGGAAAGATGTGATTTATTTGAATTGTTACCATTGTTTTGTGTGGGTTCAACTCCCCTGTTTGTCGGTGGTGATTTTAATTGTGTGCGTACAGGGGAATCCCTGGGGGCCCTAATCGTAAAGATAAATCTTCTTGTTTTATAAAATAATTTTATTAATGATTTAAAATTTAAAGATGTTGGGAATGATTGTGCAAACTCTGGTTTTACATGGTGTGATGGGAGGTTCCTCTAGAATTGGTTTTATGTTCTTATCTGATGAGTTTAACCCTTTTAATTACATACAGATTAACTTTATTTTCAAATCATAAGCTTTTATTTGTATATTTAGAGGTTCAAAAGGGTTTGTGGAGATTAAATGTTCAAGTTCTAGAGGATGAAGCAATCTGGGAGGAGTTTGTGCCGCCCTACCGGTGTTGGCAAGGTGGGCGTAACCCCCGTGTGCCAATGCTGCGCTGGTGGGAGGCACCAAACCCAAGAGTAAAGCCTTTTTATTAGTGCCGGTAACAAGATCACTAAAAAGAAGAAGCAGCGGTTTTATGTTTTAAATATGAGGCTGCAATTTCTTTATAAGTTAAAAGAAGCGGGAGTTGATATTTTTATGCTGAAAGCTGATATTAAAGGGGAACTGTCCTCTTAAGAAATCATTCCAAATCCATTTGTATCGTGTTAGTAGAGCAAAATAAACTTTACTTACACTGTATAAATTATTATTTTGTGTACATTGTTATTAAGGGAAGCTTTGTTTTAGCCCAAAATATTATACATTTGCCATCGGGGTGATATTTAGGAAGTGCTGAATGGGAAATTGAAGTAATTGTAATTGAAAACTCTGAGCTGCCAATCAGTGGCCTATTAAAGAATCTCACCAAATGGGAATATATATATCAGTAAATATTGCCCTTTTACATCCTTTCCCTTGAGCCGCCATTTAGTGATGGGCTGTGTGCTCCCTCAGGGATCAGCTGACAGGAAGTGATGCAGCTCTAACTGTAACAGGAAGTAGTGTGGGAGCAAAAGGCAGAACTCTGCCCATTCATTGGCTGATGGGGCCTAGCATGTATGTGTCCCTTGGCTTGTTTGTGTGCACTGTGAATCCTATGAGCCCAGGGGGTGGCCCTTAGTAATTAAAATGGTAGTTTTCTATTTAGGATTATCAGAAGCACATACTACTAAAAAAGTATATTTATATGAAAATGGCTTATTTAGATGAAGCAGGGTTTTACACATGAACTTGTTTATGTAATATATTTATATAGAGACCTACATTGTTTGTCGTATTAAACATTAATATACTTCCTGTTTTAGTCAAATTTCTATTAATTTTTTTTTAACACAAAATGTGTTTTTATAATCTGGTGTCAGACAAGGCTGTCCCTTATCCCCTTTTCTTTTTATTTGTGCCACGGAGCCTCTTTTAATGTTTTTAAGAAAAGATAAAGTGATCAGAGGAATACCAGTACCGTGAGGAGGTGGGCATCAAGTGAAGGTCCCAAGGCAGTGTTGTATGGGGTGCCATTTGACCAAAGTACATTTTGTCTACAAAGAAATATCCCCAGTACACAGAATGAATGTGTGGCCTTATACACTGGTAACAAATATACAAAAGACATATTTCTGAGTATAAAATCAATTTTATGCACAAAAGGATATTGCATACCACTTCCAAGATGGCGGCGCCATTCTTTACATCGAGCTGAAACTTTAAAGTAAGCTTTACTAAGTTATTCTTGCTATAATAGAGCCAAAAGTATAGCATTTTTCTTTATCAATAGTAGCACTATTGAATGGTACCATTTATAAATTTTGCCTTTCCTTCTGCTTTAACCTGCAGAAGCAGGAAAGTTTAATATGTGTTAAAAGTTTTATACTGTAGAATTTCTGCAAATGATAACCCCCTATTTATACAAATGCCAAGTTAGGTTTGGTGAAAAGCTATTTTGGCAGTGGAATCATAAACATCAGAATTGTATATCTAGTATAAATAAATTTGAAGCAACTGGACTTGTTTGGTAATCATTGAAGACGTTTCACTACTCATCCGAGCAGCTTCTTCAGTTCAACTGACTGGTATGGGAAGTCCTCAGCATATATACTCTTCCACTAATCCAATCACAATGGCACTATGTAACTCTTCAGAAAGGTGACATCTGAAACTCACAGAGGTGTGAATGCTGTGGAGTTACTTTGAAAGGATTACCCAAGTATCATGCAACTCTTCAAACAGGTGTTACTTGTTAGAGTTGCATGAATGGATGTGTGAAGAGTTCTGAAACTGCCGGGGTACAGATGTTAGAACAGCATTGTATGTAGCAGACAGATGGTGTCGAAGTCCCCCGCCTCTGTTAAGGGATGGTTTCTCCACTTTGACATGAATGGCCTCTTTTACACCTCTTTCAAACCAGCGGTCTTCTTTGTCCAAAATTTGGACATTGCTATTTTCAAAGGAGTGTCCCTTGTCTTTTAGGTGTCCAAATTTTGGACAAAGAAGACCGCTGGTTTGAAAGAGGTGTAAAAAAGAGGCCATTCATGTCAAAGTGGAGAAACCATCCCTTAACAGAGGCGGGGACTTCAACACCAGTTGCTTCAAATTTATTTATACTAGATATACCATGACCTGGATGAATGAAAATCTTCATAGACATCAGAATTGTATCTTGTTTTATTTGTACCATAAAGTGTCTCTGTATGCATTATGGGTTCTGAAGCCATATACTGTCTGTAGCCTGAATGTCAGGAAATTATACTTGAGATTATGCAGCCCAGATATTATAATGGGTATAAGGGGGACAGGGAATATTTAAGGGAATGGCCTCACCCAAAAGTCGAGGAGCAGCATTTATTCATCTATTGCTCAAAGGCAGCTAAGTTTGCTTGTGATGCTCAAATAAAGGAGGTTTGGGTGTTGATTGTTTCAGATTTCTAAGGCTGGGTGAATGACTAGGTTGGGAATTATTTTGGTAGATTTTTTTAGGATTCAGAGTAGTTAAAAGGTATCAGCACTGTTTTCCTGTTTAAACAAGGCTCTCAGGAGTATTGCACCAACCCCCATCCCAGGGAGCCATGTTTTTGTTTTACTGGAACCAGGAGAATGTTGTGTTTCCACTGACCAATATATCTAAAATAGTGATATCTATAGAAGTTTGTGTAGGACTCTATGTTGACTTTTCATTATCAAAATCAGATTCACAAAGATTTAGATTTAGATTTGGTTTCCCCGATAAACTAGAGATCAGTACAATAAATGATATAATTTAAAGACTTTGGTTCCAAGGGGCACATGGGTAATACTCAGGTTACACCAGGGAGGGATTTGTAGAACTGCTCAGCCGTAGGTATTGTGTTCATATAATGAGCATACTTCTACTGTATAAACGTTGGGACAGATAAACAAAGCTTATTTTAATGCAAGACCATGAAATGTGAGTTAAGAAATTCACCGGTGGAGGTGTGGCTTGCCGTCTGCCTGCATGGTTGCACACTAACAGAGCTCCGTGGTCTGATTCACCCTGGTAGCATTGTATACCCTGCAAACAAAATGAAAAAGCAAGGTAAGACTCCTGCACAACTTGCCAAAACAAAACAAAACCGCTAAAGATTTTGAAGAAAATACCAAGTTATTTGTGACTAGCGCTGAGGATCGTGTAAAATCCAAAATGGCGCCCGCTAAAAAACGTATGCTAGAAAAAGACACTGAAAGCCAACAGGAACTTCAGCGAGTGTGAGGAAGATATAAGATCTTACCTAAATGCCTCCCTTCTAAAGCAGAAATTAAAAACATGCTACAGGAGCTTACCACTGTAATAAGAGATGAAATGAGAGATCTCAGAAAAGATATAATAAGCATAGCTGCCAGAACCGGCATGATTGAAAAAATCATGAAAAACTTGTGAAACACAATACCTACCTACACAAAACTGTACATAATCAGGCTGAACAAATAGTAGAACTTGAAAGACTAATGGAGGAAGCAGAAGGATTAATATAAGAATAAGGGGAATTCTAGAAACAGTGACACAAGGAGAACTTAAAGAAACACTACACCAACTGTTTAACAATATACTAAACAGAGACTTATCTACCGAAATATAAACGGACAGATACCACAGGGTGGCCAAAACTAAAAATGCCCCTCCTGACTCCCCAAGGGATGTACTATGTGCTTTACATGACTACTCTACAAAGGAAAATATTCTTCTCAAAGCAAAAGAAATGAAAAATATCACTTATGAGGACAGCAAAATAATACTGTTTCGGGACTTGTCCTGGAGAACACTTAATAAGAGGAGACAACTAAAACCCCTTACCGATCTACTGAAAGTACCTAAAGACACGGATGATTTCTATAAAAGACTGGACATTGAGAGAATTGCACTACCCGGATGGGACACTATACCTACAGTGGATTCTAACATCCCTAAAGCAGCAGAATTTTGGAGTACACCACTGAAACACCCAAGAAGATCACCCCACACACCAAGACCAAATGACAGAGAAATATCCTTTTTATCAGACAAAAGCGAAACATGAAAGTCTGAGGTTAACAAATATGCGGTAAAACTAAAGAGTCCAAACTGAATTTACACTGTTTTCAAAACTTAAATGTTCATTTGATGTTGATAACAGCTTTAATTTATACCAAATGTTGAAAAAGGTTCTCATTATATGCTTATTTAGTATACATTTAATTTACTACCTATTGCAGATTTAGCAAATAAAATGCCTATTTTTTTTTTCATATAGGCATAATTTAATTTAACTCTTATTGCTCTTAAAAAAGTATATTGCAGGGAATGCTATTCAAACTCACGATTTATGTTATACTATATATAACCAGGGTAGATTTGTATTAAGCCACGATATTGTTTTAGTTACTAAGGTACAGGTATACCTTCCACTACCCACCTCTACTATAAAGATAGTACAAAGTATCTACCTTACATAGTTACATAGTTACATAGTTACATAGGGTTGAAAAAAGACCAGTGTCCATCAAGTTCAACCCATCCAAGTAAACCCAGCACACCTAACCCACACCTACCAATCTATACACTCACATACATAAACTATAAATACAACCACTAGTACTAACTGTAGGTATTAGTATCACAATAGCCTTGGATATTCTGATTGATCAAGAACTCATCCAGGCCCCTCTTAAAGGCATTAACAGAATCTGCCATTACCACATCACTAGGAAGGGCATTCCATAACCTCACTGCCCTCACCGTGAAAAACCACCTACCCAACATTCCCCGGCAGGGCATTCCATAACCTCACTGCCCTCACCGTGAAAAACCACCTACCCAACATTCCCCGGCAGGGCATTCCATAACCTCACTGCCCTCACCGTGAAAAACCACCTACGCTGCTTCAAATGGAAACTCCTTTCCTCTAATCTAAAGGGGTGACCTCTGGTGCGTTGATTGTTTTTATGGGAAAAAAGAACACCCCCCAACTGCCTATAATCCCCTCTAATGTACTTGTACAGAGTAATCATGTCCCCTCGCAAGCGCCTCTTTTCCAGAGAAAACAACCCCAACCTCGACAGTCTAACCTCATAGTTTAAATCTTCCATCCCCTTAACCAGTTTAGTTGCACGTCTCTGCACTCTCTCCAGCTCATTAATATCCTTCTTAAGGACTGGAGCCCAAAACTGCACTGCATACTCAAGGTGAGGCCTTACCAGGGACCTATAAAGGGGCAAAATTATGTTCTCATCCCTTGAGTCAATGCCCTTTTTTATACAAGACAGCACTTTATTTGCTGTAGTAGCCACAGAATGACACTGCCTGGAATTAGACAACTTGTTATCAACAAAAACCCCTAGATCCTTCTCCATTAAGGATACCCCCAACACACTACCATTCAGTAGATAGTTTGCGTTTATATTATTTCTACCAAAGTGCATAACTTTGCACTTATCAACATTGAACCTCATTTTCCAGTTTGCTGCCCAGTTATCTAATTTTGTCAAATCGCTCTGCAAAGCGGCAGCATCCTGCATGGAACTTATAGTTTTGCACAATTTAGTGTCATCAGCAAAAATAGAAACAATACTGTCTATGCCCACCTCCAGGTCATTAATAAACAAGTTAAACAGCAAAGGCCCAAGGACTGACCCCTGCGGTACTCCACTAACCACACTGGTCCAATTAGAAAATGTTCCATTTACAACCACTCTTTGTACTCTATCCTTCAGCCAGTTCTCTATCCAATTACAAATATTATGTTCTAGGCCAATATTCCTTAATTTGATCATTAACCTTCTGTGAGGTACTGTATCAAACGCTTTAGCAAAGTCCAAGTAGATGACATCAACTGCCATTCCAGCATCAAGGTTCCTACTCACCTCCTCATAAAAGGCAACTAAATTAGTCTGGCAAGATCTGTTACGCATAAAACCATGTGTCACAAACTAATAGTATTGTGAACTGCAATGTATTCAAGTACCCTATCCCTTATTACCCCTTCCAAAAGCTTTCCTACTACTGATGTCAGACTAACAGGCCTATAGTTTTCAGGCTGAGAACGGGATCCCTTTTTAAATAACGGCACCACATTAGCAATCCGCCAGTCTCTTGGCACCATGCCAGACCTCAATGAATCCTGAAAAATTATGTGAAGAGGTTTGGCAATCACAGCGCTCAGCTCATTTAATACCCTGGGATGAATCCCATCCGGCCCTGGACCTTTGTTTACCTTTACATGTTCAAGTCTCTTTTGAATTTCCTCCCGAGTGACCCATGCGTCAGTAGCTAAATTACTAGAACTGGGCATATTACAAGGGAAGCCTTCATTATCTGGCTCCTCAGATGTATAGACAGATGAAAAATAAGAGTTCAAAATTTCAGCTTTTTCCCCGTTTTCATCAACCAACTTACCCCCCCGTGATAATAAAGTTCCCACCCCTTCTTGCTTCATTTTTTTACTATTCACATAATTAAAAAATAATTTTGGATTCTTTTTACTCCTAGCTGCAATATCCCTTTCCATCTCTATTTTAGCTTGCCTGATAGCTTTTTTGCATGCTTTATTTGCTTCCTTGTACCTGATGAAAGTTTCCGCTGTCCCAGCTAACTTGAATGCCCTAAAAGCACGTTTTTTCTTACCAACCTCGACAATAACACTTTTATTCAGCCATAAAGGTTTTGCTTTGCGATGCCTCTCCTTGCTTACTAGGGGGATATACTGTTGTGTATACCTACAAAGCAATGTTTTAAAGATGTTCCATTTTCCTTCTGTGTCTAACCCCATGAAAAGCCTTTCCCAGTTGACACATTGCAGAGATGCCCTTATACTGGCAAAGTCTGCACGTCTAAAATTGAGTGTTTTAGTTACTCCCTTATAGAGCTGTCTCAGCAGCATTATCTCAAAGGAGACCATGTTGTGATCACTGTTCCCCAAATGCTCACCCACACAAATGTTAGAGATAAGTTCATTATTATTAGAAATCACCAGGTCCAAAATAGCGTCATTCCTAGTGGGTTCTTGAACTGCCTGAAATAAAAAGTTGTCATTTAGCATATTTACAAACCTACTAGCTTTTTCTGACTTAGCCACCCCATTACTCCAGTCAATGTCCGGATAATTAAAGTCCCCCATAACAACAACTTGACCCAGTTTTGAAGCCTCCTCCATTTGCAACAATAGCTGGGCCTCATCCCCCTCATCTATACGGGGTGGTTTATAGCATACACCAATGATCATTTTCTATGTGACCTTCAGCCCTACTGAAATTTCTACCCAAAGAGATTCGACGTTTTCATTGGTAATGTCTTTATTACATGGCTTTAAGTCTGACTTTACGTAAAGACAAACCCCTCCACCCTTTTTAATCTCTCTGTCCCTCCTAAAAAGTGTATAACCATTTAAATTCACAGCCCAGTCGCATTTATCATCCCACCAGGTCTCAGTTATACCTATTAAATCATAATTTTCAATACATGCAATAGCTTGCAGCTCCCCTAATTTACCCGACAAGCTACGCGCATTAGCCAGCATACAGCGGAGATTATTACTTCTCCCTCTGATGTTTACATTAGCTAAGGGAGAATTAGAGCTAAGGCAATTATGAGACTGCTTTCCTTGTAACGGAAGCTCCTTATCTGATAAACTATATGCCCCCCTCACTCCTCCCCCACAACCCTTTGCTAGTCCCCCTACCCAGTCTACACCAATTTTCCCATGGAATTCTAGCTCACCCACCCCCCCCTTGTCTAGTTTAAACACTCCTCCAACCTCTTAACCATTCTCTCCCCTAGCACAGCAGACCCCCTTCCATTGAGGTGCAATCCGTCAGGGCTGTATAGATTGTACCCCAAGGAAAAGTCAGCCCAGTGCTCTAGGAACCCAAACCCTTCCTTCCTACACCAAGACTTTAGCCACGCATTTAGCTCCCTAAGCTCCCGCTGTCTCCCTAAACTTGCACGTGGCACCGGCAAAATTTCCGAAAAAATGACATTGGAGGACCTTTGCCTAATCTTAGAGCCTAGATCCCTGAACTCACTCTTTAAAGTCCCCCACCTACCGTTCATTTTGTCGTTAGTACCGATATGTACCAAGACAGCCGGGTCATGCCCAGCCCCTCCCAATAATGTGTCAACCCGATCAACCACATGCCGAACCCTGGCACCAGGAAGACAGCAAACTGTCCGGTTGAAGCGATCCGCTTGACAGATTACCCTGTCCACTTTCCTTTAAAGAAGGCATACTAATTATGGGAGGAGACTTTAATATCCCATTGAACCCTCTCCTGGACACATCATCCAAAAAATCTTACTTGCCTTTCTCTTTGATTAGAGGTGTAAACCAAATATTAAACTCAAACCTCTTCACAGATGTATGGAGAATTTTTCATCCACAAGATAAAGATTACTCTCATTATTCCTGTGTCCACAAAAACTATGCCAGAATTGATTATATGTTTATTGAACACAAATGGTTGGATCTGATCCACAAAACAGATATTGAAAACTCAGTATCCCAGTATCAATGACAATTAAACTATCTACGGTACTAAAACAAAACTTCAACTGGAGACTAAATGAAATTCTTATCTATAATGAATCACACAAAGAGAAAATTTTGGAAAAATTGAAGCAATTTTTTATTGATAATTCTGAACAAGACACATCACAACATATTAGATGGGAAGCACATAAATGTACATAGAGAGGTTATCTAATCTCTTTGGGTTCACTCTGTAAAAAAGAAAGAAATGATAGACAAATTACTTAAGGAAATAAGTAAGTTAGAAATGCGACATAAAATCACTCAGTTAGAAAATACTTACCAAGAATTGATTCAAAAAAAGGAAAAATTTAAAAACTATCCTTGATACAGAATCAAGTAAAGCTTTTTTGAGAATGTTAAGGTCAACCGTTGAATATGAAACCAAAGGATTGTCAGCTGTAGGGTAAAATGTATTGCATGCAAGAGAACAGACGCAGACACGAGGCCTAGTTGTTCTGTCCTACCTGATTGGTGGGCAGATCTTTATTTATATATTAATTGTTCTCACACAATGAGGAGATAGGGTGGTCTTATAATTTCACCAATCAGATTGAAGCACGTCCTGATTACATGTGGTCTTTTAGGACTACTCATCATGAGACCAGATTTGACTTATTCCCTACTGACAAGTTTTGGCAGTACATCTTAAATCAATAGTTAATTCAAACATTACTATTTACTTCACTTTACAAAATGTCATTTAGAATGTCATTTTGTGATTCAGCCTAGTTCAGAAATATTGACTTACACAATGAAAGAATAACATAGTATTAAAATTGTTCTATATAGTTTAATTAATATATATGTATCCATATAACCTTAACATTTCCCCTCTTTTGGTCATTCTACTGACCACACTAAACTATGTAACCTTCAGCCCTAAGCTTGTGCCTAAATGCAATTAACTTTATTGCAGCTCCTCTGCCAAGAAGAGGGACCGTCTTCAAAACCAAAAACTCATTCTTGACCAGCAGAATTTGACCATAACTGATGCTGGAGAATTCTTGATCCACCGCAATCCAATGAATTGCCTAAAAATAACTAATTTCCCCTCTTTAGTCTAAGATACCAAACATAACATAATAAACTCAATCCCCATACGGTTCCACTCCAAGGGGCACATTTACTAACCCACGAACGGGCCGAATGCGTCCGATTGCGTTTTTTTCGTAATGATCGGTATTTTGCGATTTTTTCGGAAAATTATCGCGACTTTTTCGTTACCAATATGATTTGCGCAATAAAACGCGAGTTTTTCGTAGCCATTCCGAAAGTTGCGCAAAATCTGGCGATTTTTCGTAGCGTTAAAACTTGCGATTTTTTCGTAGCGTTAAAACTTGCACGAAACATCGCGCCTTTTAAGTTTTAACACTACGAAAAAGGCGCAACTTTTCGCGCAAGTTTTAACGCTACGAAAAAATCGCCAGTTTTTGCGCAACTTTCGGAATGGCGACGAAAAACTCGTGTTTTTTCGCGCAAATCGTATTGGTAACAAAAAAGTTGCGATATTATCCGAAAAGTCGTAAAGGCGCCGAAAAAATCACAAAAAATACGAAAAAGTCGCAAAATGTTCGTTTCCAATCGGAATTTTTCCAATTCGGATTCGAATTCCTGGGTTAGTAAATCAGCCCCCAAGTGTTTAGTAATGTTCTTTTTGGTGAAAGGTAGCCCTTTAATCCATCCTCCAGTGTTATTGTAAAACGCTGGAAAATATGTCATCTCCACTTTGCTATTGGCTTCAGTGTTATCCCAAGTACTATTTACTGATGTTATAATGCCAATAGAAAGTTGTTTTGTGTAAACACAAGACCAGCTATAAACGTCCTTATAATTGGAGCAAGTTCCTGATAGCAACCGCTTTGATGTACGTCTTATGGAGATATGAAATATGCCACCATAGTTAAATTGCAGATTGAAGCAAGAATGATTTGATTCTCGTAGACAATTTTCATTGTCAACAGAAAATTGTTCCTTTCATGTTATTAGTTGAGCAGACGGATATCATGATGATTGCAAATATTTTCCACATTATCAAAAAGGAACAATTCCAACTAGGAGAAAATTAAAAACACATTCATAATTCTGTATCATTGAAAGTATTGGAATCAAAGTTATCAACATTAACACGATAAATGTGCTGATGCCTAGTTTTAATGTAACGATTTAGGAAACACAGAGTTACTTTGTAAAATATGTAAAGCATAAGTATTATTATCAGTAACATTATTCATAATGCTCCTACTTGTTTAAAAAAAAAAAACTTCAAATGGATCCAAAAATGTCACCAATTTTGAATCCCTTCATAGGATTCCATCCCTCATGACCAATTTCTCTAGCTAAAAATTGTAATTGTTTCACCTTATTTAAATGACCTTGTACTATATCTTCATTATCATCTATCCAAGTACAACAGTCTTGCTTAAGGATAACTTGACACATCCCTCCTTCTGAAGCCAAGATGTAATCAAGCTTTAATTTTTTATGAGGGGCTAACTTGCTCATCTGAGCTATTTCAACTGAATTAGCAGTAATTGCAGCAGTAGTTTCATTGAACATTTTGTCAACAATACCAGGTAGCAATGGTACAAGTACCATAACTATTTTCTGGCAACCAAGTATATGCACATGATCCACAGACAAAATAATAGGGTGGTTTGAGTGTTATCAAACCATCACTGAACATTGCTGTAGATATTGATTTATTAATTCCTGCATCAATCACGGCTAATGCAATCTTAAATAGATTCCATCCTTATATAACCTTAACAAGAACAAAATGTAACATATATGAATTTAGCAATAAATGTGGTAAATATCTGGCAAACATGCTCAAAACACAGTTTGCTAAATCATATATATTGAAAATGAAAAATCACAAACAACAAATGGTGAACAAAACAACAGATATAGCTAATTGATTTCATAGGTACTACTCTAATTTATATAACTTAAAGAAACAGCATCCTAATCAAAGAACTCAAGAAATTACAAAAGAAAAAAGAAAAAAATTCCTAGCACAACTCAACATCCCTAAACTAGATAGAACAACTTCCAAAAACTTGGATAGACCATTTACCATTGAAGAACTTTCCAAAGTTATTAAAGAATTACCATTGGGAAAAAGTCCAGGTCCTGATGGGTTTACAGCAAGCTATTATAAAACATTTTCAGATATACTGAACCCTGTACTATTGAAACTGTTTAATGTTCAGAACAGAAAGATTGATATCCCAGAACAATCACAAGAAGCACATATAACACTAATTCATAAACCAGGAAAAGATCCAAATGAATGCTCTAGTTACAGGCCAATATCCCTTATTAACATAGATCAAAAGATTTTTGCCAAACTTATTGCAAACAGAATAAAAATATACTTACCATCTTTGATCCATGCAGATCAATCAGGATTTATCCCTGGAAGAGAAGGCAAAAATAACACGATTAGAACCCTAAATATAATTAAAATTATGAAAAACAGAAAGAAAGAGGCTCTAATTATTTCAAATGCATTACTGACCATGGGTTTCAGTAATATATTAATTGACAAAATAATGTCCCTATACAAAAATCCTAGCAAAAAATTAGAATTAATGGTACATTATCAGATAGGTTTACGATAAATAATGGAACCAGACAAGGATGCCCTCTATCACCATTACTTTTTGTTTTAACTATTGAAACACTCTTCATTTCTATCAGACAAAACCCTAATATTAAAGGATTAAAAACATCCAACATGGATCATAAGGTCTTGGCATTCGCAGATGATCTTTTATTTTATATAACTCAACCCCATACCACATTGCCAAACCTAATGAAACAAATAAACACTTTTAGCCACTTATGTAACTTAAATAAATTACAATAAATCTGAAATTCTAAATATCACAACATTGAAACCAAAAGTTCACATACTTAAAAGAAACTTTTCCTTTAAATGGGCCAGAGACGGAATAAAAAATTTGTGAATATTTGTAACTCAGAACGAAAAATTACTATATCAAAAAAACTATTTACCTATCTTTGATACAATAGATAAAGACATTCAAAAATGTTCTAACATTTGTATATCCTGGGTCGAGCATATTAACATTGTTAAAATGTTAATACTTCCCAAAATATTATATGTTCTCCAAAATATGCCAATAGATATCCCAAAAATGTTCTTTCCTAAAATTAAAACGAAAATTTCTCAGTTTATTTGGAAAAACACTAAACCTAGAATATCATACAAAACATTAACAAGAACAAAAGATATGGGAGGTCTAGGCCTCCCATGTATAGAAACTTACTATAATGCATCACAACTAGCTAGAATAATCCTATGGAACAATGCAAGTCAGATATCTCCAAGTACCAATGCAGAAAAAGGAGACAATATCAAGTCTTTATCTACTTTGATATGGACCAAAAATGTACAAATTACAAAAGTCAACAAAACAGAATTAACGGTATACCCAACTATAAAATGTTGGCATAAATTAAATAAGGAGTACGACCTCTCCCCCTATCTATCTCTACTAATACCCTTAAGGAACAACCCAGAATTTCAATCGGGTATAGAAAATGAAACACTTAAGATTTGGTCAGAAAATAAAACCAAGCCAATTACAATAAAAGACTTCATAGAAAATAATGCAATACTTCCACTAGAAAAAATAAACAACAAACTAGGAGTAAACACCAACTCCCAAATTATATATAAACAAATAACAAAATATATTCATTCCCTAGAAATAGTAAACAAACAGAGAGATCTTACCTGGCTAGAAGACATAATTGAGAGAAAATCCCAAATAACTAGAAGTCTATCATTCACCTATAAGAAATTAATAAGAAAAAACAACAGTAAAGCTCCTTTTGCTATTAAATGGGAAAATGAGCTTAACCTATCACTTACACAAGAAACTTGGGAGAAAATTTACATCCACAAAATTGCAAGAGTTTAATTACAAAATCCTATCCAGGTGGTACTATACCCTGGTTAAACTTAAAAATATGTACAATGTGTCAGATTTATGCTGGAGATGCAACTTGGAGAGTGGATCATTTGAACATATATGATTCAAATGTAAAAAACTTGAAAAGTATTGGAACCACATTCAAGAGGTAATTGATCAAATATTTCCAAATGAAATAATACTTAACTCCTCAATAGTAATGTTACTATATGATACAGGCAGAAATAAAACAATAAAAACCCCTCTGATTAAATATATTATAACTACGGCCAAAGCAATCATTCCCAGAAAATGGAAAACAACAGACACATACCTACAATACAAGAATAGTTGCAATTACTAAATGAAACCAAAAATATGGCAGAATCTATACCCTATAAAGTAGGCAATATAGCTAAACACTTCAAAAATTGGAGACATTGGTCGGAATTCCAAGACTGTAATAAATAAAAACCAATAATTGACTCCTCCAGATTGCATCTCCAAAATGATAGCTTTAATTATGTACAAAAATGATGAACATCTGATGTTACTATTACCAGAAATTTTTTTCTAAACAACTGAAATATGCCTCTGAATTATTATTTTGTGATCATATCAGGTATCAGAAAATCTGTAATAATGCTACTTATGCTTAAAAAGACAACGTACCAAAGCTTGACTTATTGTACCTTTATATGAATATTTATCTTTTATTCCCTTCCCTTTTTTCTCTTCTGTACCCTCCTTACCTATGAAAAACAAATAAAAAGTACATTCACCGGTGTCAGGGAAACGCCACTCACAGACGCGCCTGACACCGGGACTGGGAACAAGGGGTTACACTTGTCACCTTTCACACAGGTTAGACTAATACCAAGCACCCCCAAACAAACCACCGCCCCAAATACAACTATTCGCTGCCACCATCTATCATTAACAGGCGATAGAAACCTAGTTACCCGAATATATCATACACAAACATTCCTACTGTAGTGAGGGATAGTTCTACTACTTCCGCCCACACACACCAGCAGCCACGGGTACTTTACACACACACTGCCCTACTGACAGCCCCCTAGCTAATTAGCATGCACACAGCCAAGCAATTAGTAACCCTCTAGGCCTGAGCGGTCATACGAGGTACGTGGGAATTGATATAGAGCCAAAGGACAGAACTTATTAAGTTTTATATTTAATATTACAAGGGTAAACAGTGCATTAAAAGATGTTATAAAGGAGACATATACATGCAAAACAGTCAATAAAATAAACGGGGATAAAAACACAGAGAAACGTTACCGGGATCTTGTGCCTCCTGAGGCCGGAGTTATGAACAGTGAACTCACAATCCAAAAGAACATGGATGCCCCAAATATGAGTTACTGGCACCTGGGTCTGTGCCCTGGGCCCCTCCCTCATTACTGTATTCATGAGGAGGGAGTGCCCGGGGGTGTGTCACAGGACCCCCCTGTAGAGAGCTGTACTTCTGCCCGTTTCTGGTCATATAATATTGGTACTTTCCAGTACCCAATATTATTATGACAATAGGGGCTTGTTTTAACCCATATGGGGGGCGATCAAAATGATACCAAACATGGGGGGTGTCTCATGTCCCAGTCCCCCAGAATCCTTCCTCACGGATGGGTATAGGCTGCTCCTGTTTGGTATCATTGGGAAGCCTGGGGCCTCCTCATAAATCCTATGTGATTTATGAGGATGTGGACCCTAAAGCAGCGGAGATATGGACCCCTTTCTATAATTCATATTTTCTGATAGCTGCACCCCCCTGCTGCTCTAGGCCAGCTGGTCTATTTGATCACAGATCAAAGAAAGCAATAGCCCCAGGTTTCCCGCCCACCAAATGGCTGGATACGGATAGTCTGCTCCCTCTGCTGGAGTTGCCCCCTTCCCGCAGCCCCTAAATGCATATTTAACTAAGGGTCTCTGCAGGAGACCAGATGGGGCTAGAGTTTAACCCTTTGCCAGGTCAGGGCCATATGGTGCCTGGCATGACACTCATAAATGGGTTCATACTGGGAAGAAACCATTCACCTGCCCTGAATGGAATAAGGGCTTCTTATGGAACAGGGACAATGTACAATAATCACTAAACCCTGAAAAGAGGGAGAGCAAAGGGAATTTATATTTATATTCTGTATGTGCCTGATGGGGTCGGCTCACTAAACACAGGGTTTGAAAAAAACTAGAAAATAGGCCAATGAAATCCCCCAGGGATTCCCCATAGCAACAGAATAAAGAGCAACACACTGAGCTGTAAGAAGCTTATTATTACCCATAAACCAAGGGAAGCCAGTTCCCAGTTGCTCCCAGTGTTGGACAGTGTAGATGTATATAGTATAGTAAATATACTGGGGGTGCCACTATTTCCCACAGGCAGGTAAATGGAGACACCCCGGTTCTTTTCCAAAGATGAAACCATCATCTTCAAAGCATTCCAGAACCAACTAATTACTATTAGGAGAAATGTGTAAATGTACTTATGGGCCTTAATCACTAAGTCCTCTATAAATGTTATGTGTCAGTGTATCAGGGAGCAGCTCTGCACTTTCTCCCTTGTACCAAGCAGTGAATTCTCCTTCCAGCACTGAGAGACTGCCCGGCCTGCACTCCCCAGCACTGAGAGACTGCCCAGCCTGCACTCCCCAGCACTGAGAGACTGCCCGGCCTGTACTCCCCAGCACTGAGAGACTGCCCGGCCTGTACTCCCCAGCACTGAGAGACTGCCCGGCCTGTACTCCCCAGCACTGAGAGACTGCCCGGCCTGTACTCCCCAGCACTGAGAGACTGCCCAGCCTGCACTCCCCAGCACTGAGAGACTGCCCGGCCTGTACTCCCCAGCACTGAGAGACTGCCCCGCCTGCACTCCCCAGCACTGAGAGACTGCCCCGCCTGCACTCCCCAGCACTGAGAGACTGCCCGGCCTGCACTCCCCAGCACTGAGAGACTTCCCGGCCTGCACTCCCCAGCACTGAGAGACTGCCCGGCCTGCACTCCCCAGCACTGAGAGACTGCCCCGCCTGCACTCCCCAGCACTGAGAGACTGCCCGGCCTGCACTCCCCAGCACTGAGAGACTGCCCGGCCTGCACTCCCCAGCACTGAGAGACTGCCCGGCCTGCACTCCCCAGCACTGAGAGACTGCCCGGCCTGCACTCCCCAGCACTGAGAGACTGTCCGGCCTGCACTCCCCAGCACTGAGAGACTGCCCGGCCTGCACTCCCCAGCACTGAGAGACTGCCCAGCCTGCACTCCCCAGCACTGAGAGACTGTTCGGAATGCACTCCCCAGCACTGAGAGACTGCCCAGCCTGCACTCCCCAGCACCGAGAAACTGTCCGGCCTGCACTCCCCAGCACTGAGAGACTGCCCGGCCTACACTCCCCAGCATTGAGAGACTGCCCAGCCTGCACTGAGAGACTGCCCGGCCTGCACTCCCCAGCACTGAGAGACTGTCCGGCCTGCACTCCCCAGCACCGAGAGACTGCCCGGCCTGCACTCCCCAGCACTGAGAGACTGCCCAGCCTGCACTCCCCAGCACTGAGAGACTGCCCGGCCTGCACTCCCCAGCACTGAGAGACTGCCCGGCCTGCACTCCCCAGCACTGAGAGACTGCCCGGCCTGCAGCTTCCAGACATGAGAGACTGCCCGGCACTGAGAAACTGCCTGGCCTGCAGCTTCCAGCCATGAGAGACTGCCTGGCACTGAGAGACTGCCCGGCACTGAGAGACTGCCCGGTCTGCAGCTTCCAGCCATGAGAGACTGCCCAGCACTGAGAAACTGCCTGGCCTGCAGCTTCCAGCCATGAGAGACTGCCTGGCACTGAGAGACTGCCTGGCACTGAGAGACTGTTACTGCCTGTAAGTGGGAGAGTCACAAGATGTATATTCAGTACATGTCTCTGTGCAGTTACTGTGTTTGCTCAACTAAATGTCATTATTCTGTAACTAAGAAACACTAAGCACTGGCTTTTGTGCCCTGAAATGTTGCTCATTCACAATAACCTTGGAAGGACTTGCCCGGCTTATAATTGCTTTGGGTGCCAGCGCTGGGTGTTTGTGAGACTGTTTGGGAGGGAGCCGACCCCCCCAGCGTCTGTGCACCAAACGTCACTGTTGGGAGAGCCAGGGGGTGCGGGTAAGAGTTTTATTTTTGTAATTATTCTGTAACTCCCTGTATCTGGGCTTAATATGTGATTCCTACATATTCCCCCCCCCTCTCACTCACCCCCGGCCCAGAATTCACTCCCCCAGCCCTATTATACAGGGACCCCCCATTATGTGACACACTGGGGCAAGCGGTGGGATAGGGGACTAGGGCACTGGGGGAACAGACTTCCAACTCCCTAATCCATTCTTGCATCAGGGAAGCTCCACCTGGAATATACAGTGGCCCATGGGATACCTTCAGCTACGCAGATGATGGCTGGACTCCACAGATCCCTACAGATCCCAGGATCTGGTGAGGATGGAGGCACACCTGGAGGCAGGTTACTATGCCCTGCAGAGCCCCATGGACCAAGCAGGTGGGAGATACAAATACAGTCCCTACACGGTGCGGCCCCACAGCTGGGAGCAATGGCAAGAGCTCTGGGACCCGCTGGGCTTCTGTAACTACAACACCTTGTGGGTGCCCCAGAGGGGGAGTTCTGGGACCTCTATAGATGCCGATTTAAATATATTGGTATGAATGATACAGAGGAAAGGAAGGACTGACTGGCTGAACTGGTTTACCGGGAACTGGATATTATAAGAGACTATGTGGGGATCCTACCATTTGAAGATCATTGTAGGGAAGAAATACTGGCACACGCCCATAATTTATTCTGATTTGAGCAGGCAAAGCCAGTTCTGGGTACAGTCCGCCCCAGAGATTCTCATTCTCACCCGAGTTCAATCAGTGCTGGGGCGGGAGAGGAACAAAAGACCTCACAAATGACTAAAATGTATTGCCCTGGAGAACCAGGACCTACTGATATGTTTAACCTGAGGCAAGGAGATGTTACACAAGGGATGCCTCCTGCAGCCTCCCCCAGTGAAACCCCTGTCTGTGTGGAGTCCGGGTGCTGTTTGATCCCTGGGCTGGCAGAACCCAAGAGTGGGGAATTGGCAGAGGCTGAGGCCTCCCCAAGTGAAACCCCTTTTTGTGTGGAGTCCGGGTGCTGTGTGACCCCTGGGCTGGCAGAACCCAAGAGTGGGGAATTGGCAGAGGCTGCGGCCTCTCCAAGTGAAACCCCTTTTTGTGTGGAGTCCGGGTGCTGTGTGACCCCTGGGCTGGCAGAACCTGAGAGGAGTTGCTGCAAACCTGCTGGATTGGCAGAGGCTGAGGGCCTATCAAGTAAAAAATCATTCTTAGTGGATTATAATGTGTTTGCAATGGCCAATGTGTCAGAAGTGCTGAGGGTTCTGGACTGGCAGAAGGTGAAAAAGGTTGCATGGAGGAGAGAGAGGAGGATCTCCCATCACCAGTGGACTGGCTGCTGGTTAGAGAGGATCAGAGCTATGACTTAAGCACAGATAATGGGAATGCCCAAGTCTGGTCCATCTGCCCAGGAAATAGTGGGCTGCAAGAACTTAAGGTGCCAAGCGGCATGGAATCCAATCCAAGTGACCAGATGATTATGATTGGCTGGAACATACCAATCTGTTACCTGCCCATCCCTGTACCTAAACTTAACCCTTTGTTAGCCATCCTTGCCATATCCATGAGGGGGTTATTGCCCTCACTACCATGGGGGAGGGGCTTGGGCTGTTATTGCACAGTTCTGCTTGTCACTCAATGACATCACCAGGTTATGCTAATGAGTAAGTGCCCCCCCAGCACTGCCAGACATTCAACTCAATATTATTAGCACTCCCCCCTCCAAACGTTCATACGTCGGTGCCGGTGAGCCTGTCCCACACATCAGCCAAGTAATAGTCACAGTCACAGCAGCATCTCAGAAAGGAGTTTAAAGCCTTTTTCTTCTGCATCCCAACATGTCAGTACACATGGGTAGCATCGCCCCTCCCCCACAGGAGGTAGGACCTATACCAAGCCAATTAAAATGAATCCTTACCTATAAGACCACCTGACTTCCTCCTCACCACTGTTATTTTTTGTCCTACCGGACAGGGGTAGGTTTTTTTTTTTACACTTCTGTGCAGACACAGAGGGAAGTTTCCTGGGTAATGGAGAAGAATTTACCTGATGCCCCAAATATGCAAAATGTTCAAATTGACGCCTATTGGGAAGAAATGCAGGTGTGGGCATACCCATGGGCCTAGCCTTGTGCTAAAATAGCCCCCCTGCGCTACGCCCAACTACGCACAGTATTCAAACTGATGCCTATTGGGTAGGCTACAGGGGTGGGGTTTTTCCCCACATTTCCACACCAGGTGCTATAGCTGTGGGTGTTGCACTGCTGCAGCAGTATGGTATCTCCTGCCTCTCTCATATTGTGTGCTCTCAATTAGCAGCCTTCCCCAGGCTTTACTGGAGTTTGCATTCTGCTGACAGGCAATGCTTTCTGGCTAGCTGCGTGTGTATTACTGGGGCACCTTGCTAGTTTTTTATCCTGAGCCTGAGTTCTCTGGGCAGACACAGCAGGTATTTGTGCTGCTGATATTACCAGGCACTCCCAGCACTGGTTGGGGCTGCGCTGCTCTATCAGTATTGTTATATTATGTGCATGTTCCCTATAAGTAACCTTCTTGGGGTTCTAACAGGGATTTGCTTTTTTCCACCAAGCCAGTGCTATCTGGTAAGGATCTTGTTTTCCTTTGGGTCTTTGTCATTTTGAGTGTTATTGGGAGCCTGAATTCTTCGGGGCAGACAGGTTTACTGTGCTTTTTTACAGTACAGGTATCGGACCCCTTATCCGGAAACCCGTTATGCAGAAAGCTCCGAATTACGGAAAGCCCGTCTCCCATAGACTCCATTATAAGCAAATAATTCAGAATTTTAAAACTGATTTCCTTTTTTTATGTAGAAATAAAACAGAACCTTGTAATTCATCCCAACTAAGATATAAATAACCCTTATTGGATGCAAAACAATCCTATTGCGTTTAATTAATGTTTTATTAATTTTTTTGTAGACTTAAGGTATGGAGATCCAAATTACGGAAAGACCCCTTATCCGGAATACCCTTGGTCCCGAGCATTCTGGATAATGGGTCCTATACCTGTATTACTCATATGTTTCTCTATATAGATTTCTTTTCTATCTGGTGGCTCAGGTGTGAGCCTAGTTGTAGTTCAACCTCTCCCACTGAGTGTTGGTGGCTGCCTGGTTCCCATCCTCCTTAGCAATCCCATGTTTGGGTGGATAGGCAGGAACTACTGCCTCCTTTCTATCTCCTGTGTCCACTGGCCCCTGTTTTGGCCCTTGGCCCGCATGTCCGCTGGCCCCTGTTTTGGCCCTTGGCCTGCGTGTTCGCTGGCCCCTGTTTTGGCCCTTGGCCCGCGTGTCCACTGGCCACTGTTTTGGCCCTTGGCCCATGTCCACTGGCCCCCGTTTTGGCCCTTGGCCCGTGTGTCTGCTGGCCCCTGTTTTGGCCCTTGGCCCATGTCCACTGGCCCCCGTTTTGACCCTTGGCCCATGTGTCTGCTGGCCCCTGTTTTGGCCCTTGGCCCATGTGTCCGCTGGTACAACAGAGGCCTTTACCGCACACCCTAGCTCTCCAAAATTGAACACCCGGTGCACACTGCTGGAGGGATCGGCACCCTCCCAAAACCAATGGAAACACAAAAAGTAAAATGGCACTCAGGGCTAGAGGAAAATAATTATTTTTAAAAAATCTTTATTTACGAAAAATGCAAAAAAGCATTTTTCGCAAATAAAATTTTTTTAAAAGGAATTATTTTCCTCTAGCCCCGAGTGCCATTTTGCTTTTTGTGTTTCCGTGTGTCTACTGGCCCATCTTGGCCCTTGACCTGCGTGTCTGCTGGTGTGTGTTGTGGCCCTTGGTCTGCTGGTGTGTTGTGGCTCTTGGCCCATGTGTCTGCTGGCCCCTGTTTTGGCTCTTGGGCTGTGTCCACTGGTGTGTGTCATGGCCTGCGTGTCCACTGGCCCCTGTCTTGGCCCTTGGGTTGCGTGTCCGCTGGTGTGTGTCGTGGACCTTGGTCCGCTGGTGTGTGTCGTGGCCCGTGTGTCCGCTGGCCCCTGTTTTGGGCCTTGCTCTCTGGCAGTTCTAGAGAAGACTAGGGTCATTGCCTCCCGGGACTTCTGACTTGGTTTAGTGCTCCAAAAGTTGGCATGCTTGCAGCGGGAGTGCTCATACATGGATTCACATTCGGTGTTTGGCAATGTTTGGTTGTTTTGGTGTTATGGCGTGTGTGCTAGCAGCCTTCCCTCTCAGGGTTTTGTCTGTGTGGTTGTTGCATTGGCACACCAGTTGTGCATTCAGGCCAGCTAGCTCGTGCAACATTGTTTTGATATGCATTGCCTGGCTTCTGTGCCATTGGCTATATGGATTTTGACTTTTTGGTTCAGAATGGTGTGCAGACTGTTAGTTGTTTTAGCATCAGCAGTTGCTTGCACAGTGCTTATACCAGTATTGCTGGTTCATTAGCTTCTTATGTTCCCCAGTTTGGTTGGGCTCAGTGGGCTTTGAGTGCTGCAGCGTCGCTATACAGTTGGACTTCTGCATGTTACATCAGCGCTTGTTGGCTCCACGGTTGTCCACTTTTTTGTGAGCTGCTCCCATTGAGCTGTGGAGTAGATGCCTGCAGGTGACAAATTTTTGGAAAAAGGTTACAAGGAGAGTGAACTCCTAAGGGCCAGAGATGAGGTAAAACTTATCCCCAGGGAAAGTTTATTAAAAAAGAACAGCAGAACAGCAGGAAAAGGATATCATATCCCATTTGTTTCAACATATGATGTCAATTCAGGGTTGGTCAAAAGGGCAATGCTTAAATACTGGGGGATATTAAAATCTGACCTCAGATATGGGAAACTTTTTAGTGAACCCCCATTATTCTCCTATAGAAAGGCTAAAGCTATTGGTGACTTAATAAAATCAGAGACAAAGAAAATCAAAAGTAGACGAGAGGGGAGATTGAAAGGCACCCACCCATGCTTAAATTGTGGCCATTGTAATGGCATCATTCCAGGGGATTTCGCGTCCCATCCCTTGAGGGGCTCTAAGCTACCGATTCGGGGGTATTCTACATGTAACAGTTCGGATGTAATATATTGTATTAAATGCCCTTGTGGGCTTGCTTATGTGGGGCAAACAGGCAGACCTATTAAAACACGTTTGAATGAACATAAATCTACTATTCGTAATTATTCACCACCAAAACAGGAGGAGATCACTAAAACCAGTTCAGGAGCAGATAATACTGATCAAAAAAATTATAAAAAAAGAAAGGAAACTACATTGGCAAAACATTTTTTTGACATGGGCCCCAGGGTATCACAAGTAAGATGGCAGATACTGGAAAAGATTGAAGTTAATCCGGGGCAGGATAAGAAAAGGGTTCTTTTGCAACGTGAATCATATTGGATTTGGGCTCTTCAAACTAGGGTCCCCGGGGCCTGAATGAAGAGTTTAATTTGACTTGTTTCTTGTAAAATTTTGTGTTATTTATGATTAATGTTATTTTATTTATTTGCAGAGATGAATTTTGAATATACCGGGGGCAGATTCTACACCTTCTGTCATGTAGGGTAAAGTAGTGACTTTCTTCCCTATTAAGCTCCTTGGTTACATGGAAATGTTACTTGTCATAGTTTTCAAAGTTGCTTTGTTGCAACATTGTTTGGTTTCAGTATCCATTCACTTAGGTGGTAACTTTCACACATAGCACAAATGATAATGGGTTTTGGACTAGGGATTAATTAACCCTTGAGTTTCTATGTATTGTATCAGGAACAAATGAATTAATTAAATGTGTGAAATCATTACTGCTATAGTTCAAATACTGCATTGTTTTTTTACAGGTGATATTTTTCAAATTAGCACAAGGGGTAAAGGACTTTGGACTATGGACTAATTAACCCCTGAGCTTTTATGTATTTTATTGGGAACAAATGAGTTAATTAAATGTTAATTGCTGCTACAGTTTAAATATTGCACTGCTGCACTGGTCGTTATGTCTGACGAAGGGGCGTGCCCCCGAAACGTTACATGGTTTGCTACTATTAAATCAGCAGGGTTTATCCCGCTAAAACAAATCCTGTTGTGCCGGTATTTTGTGCAATTTTGGATCGTGGTGGAGAGTACCGACGTCTCTCTAAATTCTGTGCACCAGGTGGAACAGAGTGGAAAGGCCGGGGTGTGCTGGTGAGTGTGGATTTGCAGGTGACAAGGGTCAGTTCCTTAGCCCCAGCACTAGTGGGGTTATTATCCTAGTTGTTGCCAGGTTCTGGTGTGGTTTTTCTGGCCTGCTGGCTGTGCTAGGGTAGTGATAGTATTGAGCTGGTTTTGCCAGGATTATGGTTTTCTGTAGTGAGCGTCTGGGTCTTGTGAAGGGCCCTCGGGTCTGTGAGGGAACCCCTGTCACAGGGAATGGACATTTATTGTTCTTGCTTTCTCTCATTATGTTAATTGCAGTAGTTGGGAATTTGAGCCTTGTTTGTCAGCCACTTACCAATACCTGGGGGGGGGGGAATGTTGTTGTTGTTCTTTTGGTTGTTCAGCATTCTTGTCTCATTTCCAGGGATTCATTAGTGTCCCTGTATCCTCTACGGGATGTTGGCCTTGTTTTTGGCCTGTATTGCTCTTTTGGGTTTTGTACCCTTTTGTTTCCCACCCATTACTGCTTTGTGGGGCGGGGCTTGGTAAATCCCATGACCACTGACATGGAGGGACGCAGAAGAAAGGGAGAATTTCACTTACCTTCTTGATGTAAATTCTATTTCTTCTAGTCCTGACATGTCAGTACTTGTTTCCCATCCCAATTTTGCTTCCTGTACTGCTATGGCCAATGTATAACAGTGGTGAGGAGGAAGTTATTACAGGGCGGGATTCATTTTAATTGGCTTTGTTATAGGTCCTACCTCCTGTGTGGGAGGGGCGATGTTACCCATGTGTACTGACATGTCGGGACTAGAAGAAATAGAATTTACATCAATAAGGTAAGTCAAAGTCTCCTTATTGGTCACATGTGGCTCAGATCCCCCACAAACAGCAACGTTTCTCCCTCACAGCCTGGGGAGGATTTTTTGGTCTTTTTTAACATGTAAAATTATATCAGACTAAGTGAAAAATAAAAGTATATTTCCCCTTTAAATGCTGCTGCTTCCTCAGTAAAACAGATATAAATATGAATCTTTTCCCTCCCTGTAGGTACAGAGTTGGAGCTGCTGAGTGAGGCGCCTGGGGGAGAGAAGGAGGAAATTCAGGGAAATGTTCTGTACAGACTGAGAGTGAGAGACTCCCACTGACTGAGGCACCAGCTAAAGGGCCCCCCCGGGAACTGCCCCCCAAGGAGGGAGCTGGCAACCAAGGGACTCATCCATCTGCAGATCTGCCCCCAGAAGCACAGGAGAGATGGATGGAGGGACCCCGAGGGGGCAGGGGGGCAGGATCCAACAGCTGGGGATAGAGATGCACCAACTGGATCTGAGGGTCAATATCACTGAGGAGCTGTGCAACTTGGCTGGTACATTGGGTTCCTTACTGGCACAGGGATCAGATGGAGCTGCACTGTGTGGGGCTGAGGGGGCAGATAATGAGGGCAGAGAGGCAGATGGGATAATGGCCCCTGGATTGGCTGATACTGTGCTGGGTATAAGGAGACTGATCTATGGGCAGGAGGCTACAGACCTGGTACTGGATATAAACACGGCTCATAATCATGTATCTGTATCAGGAGACAGGAAATCTGCTTCCTACTCACTAACAGAACTACATTACCCACAATCCCCAGAGAGATTTCAGAATTATGCTCAGGCTTTAAGCAGCAGGAGTTTCCCCTCAGGGCGACATTACTGGGAAGTGGAGGGCAGTGAATCAGGGGAGTGGGGGGTAGGGGCGGCCTATCCCAGTATAGAGAGGGGAGGGGATCAGTCTGGTATTGGGAATAATAACAAGTACTGGTGTTTGTACACATGGAATAATAACAGATATTCAGTGGAACATGACAGTAAATGGACACAGTTACCCCACGTCCTTTCCTGCAGGAGAATCAGGATCTGGTTGGACTATGAGGCCGGACGCCTGTCCTTTTATGAGCTGAGTGAGCCAATCAGGCGCTTACACACCTTCACTGCCTCCTTCACTGAGCCCCTTCATGCTGCATTCTGGGTATGGGGGGAGGGTGCCTGGGTGAGAATCATTAGAGAGAGAGAAAAGGGAGCTGAAGTACTGACACTAGAGAGCGAGACAGTCAGACAGATAAGAGACAGTGAGGATCTGACCCCAGGCAGAGAGAAGTTGGACCCAGAGACCCGGAGGCAGGAGGAGGCTGCTGTGTCTCATATAATCCACAAGGGGGAGACAGAGAGGGAAGAGTTGGCCGGGCAGATCCCTGACATGGAGGAGCTGTGCAACTTGGCTGGTACATTGGGTTCCTTACTGGCACAGGGATCAGATGGAGCTGCACTGTGTGGGGCTGAGGGGGCAGATAATGAGGGCAGAGAGGCAGATGGGATAATGGCCCCTGGATTGGCTGATACTGTGCTGGGTATAAGGAGACTGATCTATGGGCAGGAGGCTACAGACCTGGTACTGGATATAAACACGGCTCATAATCGTGTATCTGTATCAGGGGACAGGAAATCTGCTTCCTACTCACTAACAGAACTACATTACCCACAATCCCCAGAGAGATTTCAGCTTTATGCTCAGGCTTTAAGCAGCAGGAGTTTCCCCTCAGGGCAACATTACTGGGAAGTGGAGGGCAGTAAATCAGGGAACTGGGGGGTAGGGGCGGCCTATCCCAGTATAGAGAGGGGAGGGAGGCAGGCTGCTACTGGGGATAATAACAAGTCCTGGTGTTTCTGCAGAGGGAATAATAACAGATATGCATTGAGACATGACAGTAAATGGACACGTTTACCCAACGTCCTTTCCTGCAGGAGAATCAGGATCAGGTTGGACTATGAGGCCGGACACCTGTCCTTTTATGAGCTGAGTGAGCCAATCAGGCTCTTACACACCTTCACTGCTTCCTTCACTGAGCCCCTTCATGCTGCATTCTGGGTATGGGGGGAGGCTACCTGGGTGAGAATCATTAGTTAGGGTAGCTCAGAACAGGAGACAGGATCAAGTTACACACATGCTCAGTGAATAGGAAGGCTGCCGCTGGCACCTACAGGAAGGGGAGAGAGATTTCAGTGATGTCACTGTAGGCTTCACACTGCTGTAGGCTGCCAGCACCATATCTCAGAGAAGCAAGCAGGGATCTGGGAATTTAGATATGCAGTAAGTACTTAAAAGAATGCCTTTAGACTTACTTTCAATTTATATTAAAGGAGACATATCCTATGAAAATTATGAATGTACCAGGGAATTATACTCCTCTAGATATAGAAGGATTGTGCTAAGAAAGTTGTATTTTGGACTGATTTATTGAGAAATTCGCCCAAACCCCACTAGCCCCGCCCATCTGTGCCACTTCCTGCTGGCTGAATTCTCTGGATGAGCTGGGGAGCCGGCGGCCCTCCGTACCCTGCACTGTAGGATAGGAACCAATCAGCAGCTAGGCTGACCTGATAGGGAACTGAAGCCTGTCTGTGCTTGTGTGAGTGCAAGGCTGTGATTGGCTCTCCCCCTCCTACTGTGCTTCTGGCAGGGACCGTTAGGACACGCCCACCCCTCATGTGAAACCCAGACAGGGACCTGAGAGGATCTATAGGGAGCTCCAATAAAGGGGCCATTGTTACAGATAGGGTTAATGTTTAGCCCAAAGGGAAACCAGCACCGGATATTATTCATAATTGCCTACAAAATTAGCCATTTTTCCCATTTATCCAATATGTCTCCTTTAACCTTTCATTGTCCTTTAAAGGAGATGTAAATGTTAAAAATCCAAATCGCATATTTAGCTTTAGATCAGTATTCTATACACAAGAAAAGAGGAGAGCACCTTCATGCAGATGAACTGCTTCAGCCTTTATTCAAACCACAGCATCGTGCCGTGTGAGCAGTAAGGCTGAGCGTTTATATATTCAATTTTCTGGACTCCAGTATTCTATACACTTTAGGCTACCTTAATTTTTATTATAAGCCTACCTTATTTTCACAGCATTCAGCGTTAGCCCTGCTATCACCCTGTCGCATGCGCCATCTTTAAAATCTCTTGAGAAGGAGCGGAAGCCCCCACCCTCCTGGGAGCCGACTTGCGTCTGTACGGGTGCACGCCGACTGTGTAATATGAGCGCACACCTTGCAGCAGAGACATGCGCGCCAGTCACTGAGATCACGCGCAAGATCTCGTGCGCTTTTATTTGAAGATTAGGCGCGCTCCCTCTGCCAACAAGCACCTACCTGCAACCTGTCTTAACCCTACAAGCTTCAGCGACAGAGAAAGTAACAGCAGCTATTGGTAATACTGATTGTTAATAATCATACTATTGTCTAATAACTTAATAAATTCTCATTTATTTTAAAAAAAATCAAGAAAGTAGTCTTGTTATTACAAGTATGTTAGAGAATCAAATTCTGCTCTTGCTCATCTTTTCTGATATAATTCCAACATAAGTCTTTACCATTGAACATAGTTTCCTGGAATGTCAATGGATAAAATCATCATATAAAAAGGAAAAGTATTTCACAAAAATTAAAAAGCTTTAAATGTGATGTAGCTTTCTGACAAGAGACCCACCTGAATGAATCAGATAACGAAAAGTTAAAAAAGGGTCAAGTAGGAGAAGTTGTTTTTTCTCCAGCAGTTAATAAAAATGTGGTGTAGCTATGCTGTTAATGATACTCCCTGGCACTTATGTTCTGCTTATGCTCCAAATAATACCAAAAATAAATACTTCTCCCGGCTTAAACAACAAATTTCACATTTCTTCCCCATACTAATCTAATTTTAGCAGGTGACTTAAATGAATCTTATTTATGGTCCCTTGACAGAACTGACTGGAAATTTAAAGATCATTTCAAAAAATCTAATCTTTTACACAAATTCTTTAAAGACACAGGCCTAATTGATACTTGGAGAATTTTCCATCCAACAGAGAAAGACTTTCCCTTTTTCTCCTCTCCCCACAATATAGGAACTAGAATAGATTATATTTTGATGTCAAATAATGTACTAAGTAAAATGATAAGAGCTGATATAGGTAACATCGATATATCTGACCATGCACCAGTTTCTATCCAGTTCAACAACATCTAAAAGTTTTGTTTGTTGGTCCTTCCCTAGTCCTTTGAAAGATAACGCTGACTTCATCAAAATGCTTCAAGATAGATGGGATATGTTTTTTAATTGATAATAAAGACCATTTAGATAATCTCCCATTGTTTTGGGAAACTTGGAAAGCTGTGATTAGGGGAGAGATTTTATCCTTTAGGTCTCATTATTATCGTAAGGTACAAAAAACAATCTAAACTTACGTAAAAGGCAAAAAGATTTACATCTTCCCCTTACACAATTTCCCTCTTTGGAGAATGCATTAAAATCCAAAAAGTTACTGAAGACCCCAAGGCCTGGATTGACTTTAGAAACACCTTTTTTGTTTCATATTTACATGCTAAATATAGTCATTTAAATAATAAAGCTAATTATATGCTTTTCAATCTAACAAAATTACATGATAGACATACTAAACTAATTAGAATGAAAGATAATAACAATGTATTAACTAATGATCCCAATAAAATAGTTGATATATTCAAAAATTACTATGAAAAGCTGCACTCACATAACACTCATAACAACTCTGAGACAAAGACATTGTTTCTTACTAACTGCAAGATCCCCCAAATTTCTTTGGAACAATTAAAAAATCTTAATGAACCAATTTTAATTGAAGAAGTTACTTATGCCATTGACAATTTAAAATCTAGAAAAGTGGGTGGTCCTGCTGGCCCCCCCCCTACTTTTTATAAACTTCTGAAGGACAAAATGTCTCCTTTCCTAACTAATCTTTTTAATGATATTCTACTATCCGGTAAAAAACTTCCTTCTGGTGAACTTTCTAGCCTTAAAGTTATACCTAAAATAGATAAAGATCTTTCTCTCCCCTCATCTTATAGGCCAATATCTCTATCTGTATCAGGGTGCCTGGTACATTATTTATAAATCCCCGTAACTTCTGCATGTAACAACTTAGACAGTAAATCTCCCCCTCTAGGTGCTACGGTCACCCTTTCTATTCCTTGTAATCTCATGTACTCGGTGCCTTGAACCCGGCGTTGCCTCACTCCCTGACCCAATCAGATTGAGCTACTCTCTAGCCCTCTCCTTTATGGGCCTGGGGGTACAGCCAATGTACTGTAATTAAATAAACCCCCGGCTTAGTGTTACAGCTCATAGAGCTTCTTATCTCTCACCATTTGTTTGTAAAGGAACCAGAGCCCTGCCCCACCTTACATGCCCCACACCTATTTGCCCCACACTTGTACGTCCCACTATACTGTAGCCAGGGAGTTTGTTGCTTCTCTCACATATAGAGACTGGGGGCCAGAATAGAGCCCAATGTGGGGGCCCTTTTAGTTACTGTCCCAAACCCCGAATCAAGGGCTCCTTTGAAACAAACAGAAACTTCCTCACAATCTGTTTGATCTGCTCAAACGGCCGACTATACTTTGTAATAAACAACACAGGACCCTCCTTTTTTATCTTTATCACTTTGCTTTCTTCCCTTTTTCTATTTATAGTTTTATTATTGTTTTTATTCCTCCCTTTCTCAAGCAATACACCTTTATCCATTTCTAATACAGATCTAAATGTACCCAATACCATGTTCATAGTATAGCCTCTATCAGGGAACCTACCCCGCAGTGTTCATGCCTCCCTAAGGGGGAGAAACTGGCCTCTCGGGATACCCCTGTTGAGATGCCGGGGCGGCACAAATCAGCTCTCAGCAGGGAATCCCCTGAGCAGGGTTTTGTTTAAATAGTGATCTCAATCTCCCCACCCCTGACAGTCAGTAGCAAATCTAAAAATACTATTTATTTTGTGTTACGACAGCTAGTAACCTGAAGATTTAAAGCCTCATCATTAAATCCCTTTACAAATTCAAAAATGTTCCTCTGTTCAATTCCACACAAACATCCAATCATCTATGTAACATCGATAAATTATAACGTGTTCAACATTACCCCCCAGAATGTGGGTCCCGCATTTCTGTAGGTAACACCCCCCTAAACATGAAATAGTTATGTGTAAGAATATTATTAGGAACAGGAGCAGAGACAATAGGGTTTTTATGTTTATTCATTAAAAACTTCACAAGAAAGAATTAACATAACTGAGACCGACATGCCGGCCAATAATCTCAACATACAACCAAAATTCACCCCCCCATCCACTGGCCAAATGTTCCAATAAAGAACCTGACAACTGGACAAAAGCAGTCTCAGTCCTGGGAAGGGTCTATGCCTTTGCCATGGATTTCCAGAAGAGGACGATGGAAAATCACAACTATTTACATCAATAGGAATTTGTTGCTCCCGGGGGTCTGAAGGAGCAAAATCCAACATAGTGAGCTTGGCAGGTCCAGAAAGCTCCAAGTCCCATGTAAGAACCCAGTATAATAACAATGTTACAACTCCTAGAAAACCTGGGAGAAACATATTGTTACCTGACAATGAGGAGGGAGAGGAAGGCAGAGCATAAAGCAAGAAATACTGGGGATAAAAGAAAGTAACATATTCCCTGTGTGAGTACATATGGGCAGCCATTCTATTGAATAAAAGGTTATAAGCTCTATAGACACTGGCACATTTATGTATTCATAAAGGCCATTTTTTGTTCATTCTTTTTGCTTTTTATGCTGGAGTATAGACACCTGCCGCTTACTGTACAAATACCATTCATCTGTGTCGGTGCCCGGCCTGGGGTTAGGGGTGCCCAAGGCAAAGCGCCCCCTGCACCCACACTCCTCTCTTTGGCGGTAAATGGAGACACCGCAGTTCTTTTCCAGAGATGAAACCATTTATTCAGATTATCCGGCCCAGAGACAGCAAATCATACAAAGGGCTTTCTAACGTGCCGACAGGGTCTATTGTATTGGGAATAGGCTTCTCCCTGAGCTTCCATCCAATCTTTGCTCTCTCTCATTTGTGTGTGTCTCTATGTCACTTGCACTTGCATGTATGCACCCATAGTCCCCCTACAAGCAGCAGTTACTGATTGGCCATTTCTCAGTCCCTGGCACACAGACAGTATTGGGGATGTGCCTCTCCCCTACACAGGGTATAAAGGTTACAATAAACACTATAAATGTTATGTGTCAGTGTATCAGGGAGCGGCTCTGTAATTTCTCCATTTTACCTGGCAGTCAATTCTACTTCCAGCACAGACAGAGAGACTGCCCGGCCTGCGCTTTCCAGCACTGAGAGACTGCCCAGCCTGCACTCCCCAGCACTGAGAGACTGCCCGTGCTGCACTCCCCAGCACCGAGAGACTGCCCGGCCTGCACTCCCCAGCACCGAGAGACTGCCCGGCCTGCACTCCCCAGCACCGAGAGACTGCCCGGCCTGCACTCCCCAGCACCGAGAGACTGCCCGGCCTGCACTCCCCAGCACTGAGAGACTGCCCGGCCTGTGCCTTCCAGCACTGAGAGACTGCCCGGCCTGCACTCCCCAGCACTGAGAGACTGCCCGGCCTGCTCTCCCCAGCACTGAGAGACTGCCCGGCCTGCACTCCCCAGCACTGAGAGACTGCCCGTCCTGCTCTCCCCAGCACTGAGAGACTGCCCGTCCTGATCTCCCCAGCACTGAGAGACTGCCCGTCCTGCACTCCCCAGCACTGAGAGACTGCCCGTCCTGCACTCCCCAGCACTGAGAGACTGCCCGTCCTGCACTCCCCAGCACTGAGAGACTGCCCGTCCTGCACTCCCCAGCACTGAGAGACTGCCCGTCCTGATCTCCCCAGCACTGAGAGACTGCCCGTCCTGCACTCCCCAGCACTGAGAGACTGCCCGTCCTGCTCTCCCCAGCACTGAGAGACTGCCCGTCCTGATCTCCCCAGCACTGAGAGACTGCCCGTCCTGCACTCCCCAGCACTGAGAGACTGCCCGTCCTGCACTCCCCAGCACTGAGAGACTGCCCGTCCTGCACTCCCCAGCACTGAGAGACTGCTGGCCTGCTCTCCCCAGCACTGAGAGACTGCCCGTCCTGCATTCCCCAGCACTGAGAGACTGCCCGGCCTGCACTCCCCAGCACTGAGAGACTGCCCGTCCTGTTCTCCCCAGCACTGAGAGACTGCCCATCCTGCACTCCCCAGCACTGAGAGACTGCCCGGCCTGCACTCCCCAGCACTGAGAGACTGCCCGGCCTGCACTCCCCAGCACTGAGAGACTGCCCAGCCTGTGCCTTCCAGCACTGAGAGACTGCCCGGCCTGCACTCCCCAGCACTGAGAGACTGCCCGGCCTGTGCCTTCCAGCACTGAGAGACTGCCCAGCCTGCACTCCCCAGCACTGAGAGACTGCCCGTCCTGCTCTCCCCAGCACTGAGAGACTGCCCAGCCTGCACTCCCCAGCACTGAGAGACTGCCCGGCCTGCACTCCCCAGCACTGAGAGACTGCCCGGCCTGCACTCCTCAGCACTGAGAGACTGCCCGGCCTGCACTCCCCAGCACTGAGAGACTGCCCGGCCTGCTCTCCCCAGCACTGAGAGACTGCCCGGCCTGCACTCCCCAGCACTGAGAGACTGCCCGGCCTGCACTCCCCAGCACTGAGAGACTGTCCGGCCTGCACTCCCCAGCACTGAGAGACTGCCCGGCCTGCACTCCCCAGCACCGAGAGACTGAGCCCCAGTAACCAAATGGAGAGTCAGTGGGTAAGTAATTAGCATAGTTACATAGTTACATAGTTACATAGGGTTGAAAAAAGACCAGTGTCCATCAAGTTCAACCCATCCAAGTAAACCCAGCACACTTAACCCACACCTACCAATCTATACACTCACATACATACACTATATATACAACCACTAGTACTAACTGTAGATTTTAGTATCACAATAGCCTTGGATATTCTGATTGATCAAGAACTCATCCAGGCCCCTCTTAAAGGCATTAACAGAATCTGCCATTACCCCATCTCTAGGGGCATTCCCCAACCTCACTGCCCTCACCGTGAAAAACCACCTACGCTGCTTCAAATGGAAGCTCCGTTCCTCTAATCTAAAGGGGTGACCTCTGGTGCGCTGATTGTTTTTATGGGAAAAAAGAACATCCCCCAACTGCCTATAATCCCCTCTAATGTACTTGTACAGAGTAATCATGTCCCCTCGCAAGCGCCTCTTTTCCAGAGAAAACAACCCCAACCTCGACAGTCTCACCTCATAGTTTAACCCTTCCATCCCCTTAACCAGTTTAGTTGCACGTCTCTGCACTCTCTCCAGCTCATTAATATCCTTCTTAAGGACTGGAGCCCAAAACTGCACTGCATACTCAAGGTGAGGCCTTACCAGGGACCTATAAAGGGGCAAAATTATGTTCTCATCCCTTGAGTCAATGCCCTTTTTTATACAAGACAGCACTTAGATTTATTTCAGGCTGTTAGTGCCTGTAAGTGGGAGAGTCACAAGATGTATATTCAGTACATGTCTCTGTGCAGTTACTGTGTTTGCTCAACTAAATGTCATTATTCTGTAACTCCCTGTTGTTATATCAGTGATGCTGGACAGTAATGCAGGCAGGTTGTTAACAGTTCACCATCTTTATTTCTAACACACTGAAAACAAACTTCCTATTCTCCTCCCACTATTTCCCAAGGCTGCAACATTCAACAGCATATAACTTTATAAAACATAACACAGCTTATGCACAGACATAACATTTCTCCCCCCTTCTATTATGTTTCAAAACCTGGAAACATTATAAAGCACATAGTCAGCCAGATGCTTAGGCAAATTATTTGTGCGAGTTGAACTTCGGCGAATTTCACTGGCCAGTTCATTACTGCCTGAAGGCTTGTCCGGTGTTTGTGGCTGTGTTTGTGGCTGTGCAACCAGATTGGGTGGATCATCCAAGAGATGCCAGTTAGAGGTAGTGTCCCGTCCCTGTGAGGTCTCAGGAATGGGGACTAAACTGCTCACATGCCAAGTAGATCCATCCTGCCGTCTGTAGGTTACTGGTCCCAACTGACTGTGAATCTGAATGGGATCAGATAAAATAGGATCAAATTTTGATCTGATTGAGGGCTTTCTTATTCTTACCCATTGCCCAGCATTAAGGATTATTGTCTTAGCTTTTCGTTTTAAATCATTGTAAGCTTTCGTTTTGTCCTGATAATTTTTAACCCTTGCCCACAACTCTTGGGGTTCACTGACTTCCATCGGTGGCCGTAAACGTGTTATGGGCATCCGTAGACTGCAGCCTATCATCAGTTTTGCTGGTGATTCCCCAGTTGCACTATGGGGTGCAGACCGGTAGTGCTGTAGGACTGTAGTTAAAGCTTTGCTAAACAAAAGGCCTTCATGCAAATGTACCTTAAGGCCATTTTTTAAAGTCTGATTCAAGCGTTCCACACCTCCATTAGCCTGTGGATGGTATTGAGGTGTTAAAATGTGCCTAATGCCCTTCAGTTGAAGGAAATCTTCAAATTCTTTTGACACAAACTGTGGCCCATTGTCTGTAATAATTTCTAGTGGAAGTCCCCACCGTGAAAACCATCTTTCTAAGGTTTTGATGACGACTTTAGAAGTAATGATTCCTGCTGTAGCTACCTCTGGCCATTTAGAGAACAAATCATATACGACCAACAAGTACCTCTGGTGTTGTGATGCCACAGAGATTTCTCCACATATATCCAGCTGAATTGTATCCCATGGTGCCTATGGAAAAGGCCTAACTTATAGTGGAGCAGCGGTTTTCTTCAGATTTTTTCCAGAGAGTAAGCAAGGTTCACAGTTTTGAATCAAGGATTCAATTTGTTTGTCTATGCCAGGCCACCATACTGCTTCTCTACAAAGCTGTTTTGTTCTCACCACACCTAAATGCCCTTCATGGGCCATCCTGAGGACTGCTGGCCTTAGTGCGGTTGGAATAACTGCCCTGTGCCCTTGTACTAAACAAACATCTTTCCAAGGTGACAATTCTGTTCTCACTTGGTAGTATGACTGAAGGTGTCCTGGTAGAACAGATGGCCATTCTCCACGTAAGTATGTTAGTATTTCTTGAATCACTGGATCATTCTGAGATGAGGTCACTAAGTCTTGTAGCGTAACTGTAAAGACAAATGAATTGGATATCACCAGACTGTCTTCTTCCTCCTGTGAAGTCTGTGTCTCCTCAGGCATGAGGACCACACGGGACAGGTAATCAGCAACTTGATTTAATTTTCCGGGTCTGTAGCGGACTTCAAAGTTGTATTGATATAACCTGTCTGACCATCTGTGAATATGCAGGGGACGATGGCCTGATCCTGATGTAGACAGCAAGGAAGTTAGGGCTTGGTGATCTGTTCTCAGGGTAAACTTCCTGCCATAAAGGAAATGATGCCACCATTCACAAGCCCATATACAGGCCAATGCCTCCCGCTCACCCGCAGCATATTTCTGCTCAGCTGGAGAGAGAGCTCGAGAAGCAAAAGCAACTCCATGTTGAATCTGTGATAAGACTGCACCTATGGCAACAGCTGAAGCATCACAAGAGACAAACGTAGGTGCATTTGGTGAAAAATGTGCAAAGGTTGGTGCTGAAGCAATACACTGCCTTGAGAACAAGCTGGTGTCCACTCCCACTGTACATCTTTTTTTAACAAGGCACGTAATGATGTTGTGATTTCTGCATAGTCAGCTACGAAACGTAAATAATAGTTTGTAAATCCCAAAAAAGAAGCAAGTTCTGCTCTGTCTTTTGGTTCAGGCAATTGATGTATGGCCTCAACATTGGATTGTAAGGGTTGAATTCCTAGTGAGGATAATCTATGACCCACAAAGTCAACTTCTCATTGTGTGAAAACACATTTTGCTTCATTCAAGGTGAGGTTATAGTCCATCAGCCTGTGAAACACCTGATCAAGGATTGCATTGTGTTTCTCCAGAGAGGGTGCATGGATAAGTATGTCATCCAGATAAATTGTTACCCCAGAGATTCCTGCAAAAACAGAGACCATAACTCTCTGGAAACAGCTTAGGGCTGAACACAGCCCGAATGGCATGCGTTTGAACCGATAAAGTCCTTGATGTGTAATGAAAGCGGTCAGGTTTCTAGCCTGCCAAGACATGGGTATTTGTAAATAGCCTTGACGGAGGTCCAGCTTTGTGAAAATTTTTGACCCATGGCATTGGGAAATTAAATCTTCTGTAGTGGGCAGAGGGTAACAGTCGGGTATAATTGCTTTGTTTACCTGACGTAAGTGCACACATAGCCGAATCTGCCCATCCTTTTTTTTTTGCAATTACTAGGTTTGAGACCCATGGGGAGGAGTCAGTTGGTTCTATAATATCCTCCTGCAACAGCTTATTGAGTTCTGCTTCTACTGCAGCGCGGATTGCTAGAGGGGGCCTGCGCAAGGACTGCATCACTGGAGATACTTGAGTGTTCACTATTGGATTGTGAGAAAATTTGCATATGCTCAGGAGGCCTGAGGATATTTTTCTTTCCAGACAGTGTCTACTATGTGTATTTCAGTGTTTGTCTGGTCAAGAACTTTAAATTCCAGTGCATGAAACAAGTCCAGCATTGTATGTAGCAGTGTTTATAATGGAGACCTTGGCCCCGGTGTCCAAAAGTAGTGGTATTGTGGCATTAGCAATAACACAGTGGCAGAGTTTGAAATTTGCATTATCCTTACCCACAGCATGAATCTGACTTTCATCGGGTACACAGTCATCTTGCACTAAATTATGAACTGATGTGTCCGGCATGGAGCGGCAGAATTTAGCAAAGTGGTTCATTTTATTACAGCGCCTGCAGCGTTTCCCTTGTGCCGGGCACAGTTTCATGCCACCTTTATGGTGGCTGCCTCCACAATTATAACAGTGTGCATTAGAGTTACTGTCAGTCAGTTTGTGTACATGAATGGGGATCTCACTCCCTCCTGCAGGGGGCAGCATATTCCTGGCCTCCAGCAAAACCATTTCCATTTGGCACCCCAATTCCACAGCTTTTTGTAAAGTAAGTGTATCTGGCTCCATAAGCAACCTCTCTCTGAGTTTAGGGTTTGTTGTTTTTTCAATCAGTTGGTCTCTAATCATTTCATCTTGTAAGGACCCAAATTTGCAGGGGACTGCTAGCTGTCGCAGCTCAGCAACATAGTGATGTATAGTTTCCCCTTCAGCCTGACAGCGCTTGCGAAAACGCACTCTGGCCACTAAAGCATTTGGGGCAGGTTGAAAATAATTCTCCATGGCCTGTACTGTAGCAGCGTATGCAGAATCTGCTCCCAGAGTTGTGAAGATGCGATATGCTTCAGAGCCCAGGGAGGTAAGTAACAGGGCCCTTTCCCTCTATGGGGAAGTCCCATCCAGGCCAGATGCCAGTAAGTAGATAGAAAACTGTTCATACCAGAGATCCCAGGGCACTGCGGGCTCCCCAGGGTGCTGCAGAAACTTGTCAGGGGGTTGCACAGAGGGTTCAGATGTCCTCGTCGCCATTGTTATATCAGTGTAACACTTGGGTTATTTATTAGGGGTATTATACCAGGCTAGTTGGACAATTAGAGCACGTGTTACAGCAACCCCCTTTCCCAGGAATGGGCCTCCGCTATATGGGAGCTATGTCAGGGGCTATATGGTGTTGCTGAACTACAACCCACACTGGTGTTGTGCAATATAATAAGTGATAGGACGCCAGGAGCTCTTGCAGTTAACTGGATAATGGTTTATTGAACAAATGCACATATGGAATAGTGCAGCAGGGTATATACTCACAGTCACAGCAGTATAGAACTTGGTCACAGAGAATACAGCAGATGTGACACTCAAGGAAACAGTATAACCCACTTGGAGGATATGCAGAGTATTAGCTGTATGCCAGGAATGGATGCCCTTTACTGGAACGGATCCCCTCCAGCCAACTATGGTTCAGGGTAAGGAACTGCCTGAATCCTGCGTCTTAACTGTTGTCCCTACAGCAAGGCATACAGAGCCTGGGTTAGACTAAACCCTTACAGTCTCCTTTGATGGGGCTAGTGCTGCCCTTACTAAATAAGCTATCTATGCTCACCACTCCTAGAGGGTGCTATTACATAAACTGACTGTGCTGGCTTAATCTCATTCACGGGGCCCTGTCCCCGACTTACAAATTAGCAGTTCTCCTTACTGGGGCCGAATGCCTCAGGCTCAGTGACTTGTAGCCTTAGACACCAGCAGCCAAAGAGGAAGACACTATATAGTCTGCACAAGGGGAGTGTCAACCGGGGCTAAACCTATAGGGGGTAGCCTAATAACTGAAATCTGAGTGTAGAGGGCTCTGCCCTATTACAGCACAGATAAGGAAAAGATAGGGGATAACACCATAGGGAGCTTAATCCTATGGGTCCCTACATTCACCCGGGGGAAGAATCCATTCCGACCCGGCAATGGTAACAACATTAAGTACACATTTCAAGCAAAAACAGTAGTGCATTGATTTAGTGCAAAAGTACAGTACCCTTACATCCATTTCTGATACCCTCTCCTGAGGAGTATCTGGTACATTGGATAGCTGTAATAGAATTTTTAAGGCACAGAAAATATTAACTGTTACGTTACTAGTTATGTTTCTGTAAACCATATACAATACATGAGTGTCACTATGGGTCACTCAGGCACTTACTTATAAAGATCCTTGACATACCATCTGACTCTGCAACAGAGGTATGACAGGCACAATACTTATAAATCTTGAGTCACCTTCCTGACCACTACAGGGGTGCTCAGGCACACACTTAAGAGATCCGTGATATACCACCTGTAACCTGCAACAGGGGTATAACAGATACACTTACACATGGGAACGATCCTGCCTTCATTCAGGGGTCCCAGGTCTTTAGCTTAAAGAGAAAAAGATTAGTGCAAACAATAGTTAACTCTTTAGACATTCATGGCCCCACCCAAGCCAACTTTATTAGTCCATTGCTTCCCACCCTAACCCAGTGTTCATGAATCTGCTGTCATGCACTTCGTAGGTGTGGATTAGGCAATGGGTCCTCCCCTGTGAGGTTGAGGTAGAAGTTGTAGTGAGGTGGGGGCTCAGCAGTCTTTTTAGAGCCAACTATGTACAACTAAAGTCAATGTCTCAGTAGTGCCTCCCTTAGGAGGAGAACCATTTCACATACTGAACAAACTGAAGGAAGTGATCTCTGCATGCTCAAAAACATGAGTTCAGAGTGGGGAAATTTCCCAAATGCAAAAGTTTCGGGTACTGACCAGACGCTCAGTCCCTACAAAAATGAAATTTACAGTGCCCAGCCGGTGCCACTGGGGAATACTCACTGACGTACCCCAAATCTCTTCAGGGTCTCCTCGTAGGAAAGGTAGTAAGAAGGATGAGGCTTGTCAACCCTTCCCCCTCCGGGGAGTTGGGCGTTCATGCTGAAGAACTTGTCTTCGTGGAACTTACCACAACTTTTAACAAAGTGCTTGAGGATGGTTCTCCCATACCACCATTCGTGCATCATGTTTCCTATGAACTCTACATCACGGCCGCGTCTCTCGGCATCACCGTGGAATACTCCTTCAGTGCCAATGTCTGCGCGCCTGATGATCTCTCCATATAACCATTCTTGTACCCGTTTTTCGACCTCGTCGAACACCCACTCTGGGGCATACGGCATGTAGAAACCCCAGAGGTCCATCACACGGGTATTTATCATTCTTTGCACCCTGGATACCGATCTCATCTTTGCTGGGTCTCCCCGTCCGGGCAAGACCCAAAAGGATTGGTTTAGGCCTGGTACAGCCCCTCTGAGTGGCACTGTCGGTTGTGATAAGGCCGGCTCTGCTGGAGGCTGGTCAGTTACTGGTGGTGCGGGTGTTGGTGTAGATGTTGTTTTATCTACCCAAATGGTAGTGGTCCCATCTGTAGCCCAGTCTGTAGGCTCCTCTGTGGGATTCTCTGTGGGTGGAGAGGAAGGCTTGTTGGCTACAGCCCGTACTCAACCCCTCCCCCTAGCAACAGCCTTACGATCCAGCATGACTGGAGGCTCCTCCCCCGAGCTGGTTCCACGAGGGCTATCCTTAACACCTCCCATGGGTGGAGAGATAGGCTCCTCTTTTATGGCCTTGGCAGAAAGAACACTGCGTGCTGGTGAGGATGCTGGTGTGAAAGGCTCCGCCTCTGCGGAGAGATCTGACTGTACAGACAGTTTGCTTATTCCCAATATCATAGGGCCAGGCAATGGGCGACCTCTTGGGGGCCGTGTTTCCTGGTATAACTGACTGTGCTGGCTTTATCTCATTCACGGGGCCCTGTCCCCGACTTACAAATTAGCAGTTATCCTTACTGGGGCCAATGCCTCAGGCTCAGTGACTTGTAGCCTTAGACACCAGCAGCCAAAGAGGAAGACACTCCCTCCTGCAAGACACTATATAGTCTGCCAAGGGGAGTGTCAACCTGGGCTAAACCTATAGGGGGTAGCCTAATAACTGTAATCTGAGTGTAGAGGGCTCTGCCCTATAACAGCACAGATAAGGAAAAGATAGGGGATAACACCATAGGGAGCTTAATCCTATGGGTCCCTACATCAGTGATGCTGGACAGTAATGCAGGCAGGTTGTTAACAGTTCACCATCTTTATTTCTTACACACTGAGACAAGCTTCCTGGTCTCCTCCCACTATATCCCAAGGCTGCTACATTCAACAGCATATAACTTTATAAAACATAACACAGCTTATGCACATACATAACACCTGTATCTGGGCTTAATATGTGATTCCTACATATTCCCCCTCCCTCTCACTCATCCCCGACCCAGAATGCACTTCCCCAGCCCCATTATACAGGGACCCCCCATTATGTATTTGTGTATGTGCCCAGCATTGCTGCCCTCACCCGGGGCTCCTGTATGGTGTGGAGGGGGGCAGAGCATTTCTGAATGCCCATGTACTGGGTACTGTTACAGTTTCTAATGGACTGGCACCTCTGCCCAAACAGGATCCAACTGCAACACTGATGTACAGACTGGGCTGGGAAACTGTGTTTATGCAATATTACCCTGCAATATATAGAACAAACCCAACATAGAGTTCCCTGAGAGCTCACATTACTGCATGGGGTTCTACCATAGACAACACCACATACAATTGAATGAACAGCAGTGTAGCAAGTGAATGCCGACACAGTATTTTGTGCTGTTACACTACTGGTTTATTGATACAGCAAGGTATAAACCCCACAGGAACCTTTCCTAAAGGTCCCCATACACTGTAAGATCAGCTCGCTTGGCAAGATCGCCAAGCGAGCAGATCTTCCCCCGATATCCCCACCTATGGGTGGGCAATATCGGGGAGCTTTTAGTTAAAAAAAATAATAATCCGATCGTTTGGCCCTGGGGCCCCGATCCGACTGGATTTTCTAACCTGGCCAATCGAGATCTGTCCAATTTCAGGCCAGATATCGATCAGCCAGGCTGCTCTGTTCTACCCATACACGGGCCGATTAGCTGCCGAATCTGTCCAAGGGACCAATATAGGCAGCTATAGTCAGCCCGTGTATGGGGACCTTAAGTCTCTTCCTTCTCCCAGGGACAACACAAGAACATGGACCTGCTCCCCAGTTAAAAAGACAGTACACCCCCCTTTTTAACATGGACTCAATGAATAGGGCTTGTGCTGAACATACTTTTTGTCTATTGGTTTAATTATTTGTCACTTCTGGCACTAAAGAAGAAAAAAAGAACTGTTTCACTTCAGCACTTCCTGTTACTTCCTATTACTTCCTGTTCCTGTTACTTCCTGGTTCTGACGAACGGAGGAAAAATTCATAGAATTAAAGCTCCCTGAGATAATGCGCTGCTGATGGGCTGCAGTTTGGGGAGGAGTTTGTTTGTTTAAAGGTTGACATGGAGCTCTGAACTAATTCCCTAGTTTATAATAAGAAAGGGGGAAATGGTTCTGTGAAAAAATAATAGCACTAATAGCACTGCTGGTAGTAAAACTTTAGGATGATGGCACATGGGGAGATTTATTATCAATAACCATGGGTGACATATCTCCTAAAAATCTGAAAATTCCTTTGCATTAGCTCAATGAGCCATAAGTCTGATTTAAATTGTACAGCTAATTATGTATGTATGTAAAATATAGTAAGCACTTATAAATAATGCTATATCATTAATTTCCAAGAAAAATGACTTCAGATCTTTAACACATTATACAGCAAGAGACAGAGGGCAGTGACACCACAAATACACTAAATACAGTGAGAGGCAGTGGGAACTTTAGTTACCTGAAGCTGAAGAAGGTAAATCAATATGAAGAGGCTTCCTGACTGAGGTAACCACATCACTCACAGTGATTGGCTGGAACATACCAATCTGTTAACTGCCTGTCCCTGTACCTAAACTTAACCCTTTGTTAGCCATCCTTGCCATATCCATGAGGGGGTTATTGCCCTCACTACCATGGGGGAGGGGCTTGGGCTGTTATTGCACAGTTCTGCTTGTCACTCAATGACATCACCAGGTTATGCTAATGAGTAAGTGCCCCCCCGGCTCTGCCAGACATTCAACTCAATATTATTAGCACTCCCCCCTCCAAACGTTCATACGTCGGTGCCGGTGAGCCTGTCCCACACATCAGCCAAGTAATAGTCACAGTCACAGCAGCATCTCAGAAAGGAGTTTAAAAGCCTTTATTGGTCACATGTGTCTCAGATCCCCCACAAACAGCAACGTTTCACCCTCACAGCCTGGGGAGGAGTTTTTTGTCTTTTTTAAAATGTAAAATTATATCAGACTAAGTGAAAAATCCAGGAATATGTCCTCTTTAAATGCTGCTGCTTCCTCAGTAAAACAGATATAAATATGAATCTTTTCCCTCCCTGTAGGTACAGAGTTGGAGCTGCTGAGTGAGGCGCCTGGGGGAGAGAAGGAGGAAATTCAGGGAAATGTTCTGTACAGACTGAGAGTGAGAGACTCCCACTGACTGAGGCACCAGCTAAAGGGCCCCCCCGGGAACTGCCCCCCAAGGAGGGAGCTGGCAACCAAGGGACCCCGAAGGGTGGAGGGACCCCGAAGGGGCAGGGGGGCAAGATCCAAGAGATGGGGATAGAGATGCACCAACTGGATCTGAGGATCCCTGATATGGAGGAGCTGTGCAACTTGGCTGGTACATTGGGTTCCTTACTGGCACAGGGATCAGATGGAGCTGCACTGTGTGGGGCTGAGGGGGCAGATAATGAGGGCAGAGAGGCAGATGGGATAATGGCCCCTGGATTGGCTGATACTGTGCTGGGTATAAGGAGACTGATCTATGGGCAGGAGGCCACAGACCTGGTACTGGATATAAACACGGCTCATAATCGTGTATCTGTATCAGGGGACAGGAAATCTGCTTCCTACTCACTAACAGACAAACATTACCCACAATCCCTAGAGAGATTTCAGCTTTATGCTCAGGCTTTAAGCAGCAGGAGTTTCCCCTCAGGGCGACATTACTGGGAAGTGGAGGGCAGTGAATCAGGGAACTGGGGGGTAGGGGCGGCCTATCCCAGTATAGAGAGGGGGGGATGGCAGGCTGGTATTGGGGATAATAACAAGTCCTGGTGTTTCTGCAGAGGGAATAATAACAGATATGCATTGAGACATGACAGTAAATGGACACGTTTACCCCACACCCCTTCCTGCAGGAGAATCAGGATCTGGTTGGACTATGAGGCCGAACGCCTGTCCTTTTATGAGCTGAGTGAGCCAATCAGGCTCTTACACACCTTCACTGCCTCCTTCACTGAGCCCCTTCATGCTGCATTCTGGGTATGGGGGGAGGCTACCTGGGTGAGAATCATTAGTTAGGGTGCTATCCAGCAAGAAAATACAGAGAGAGGTCTCATGACTTTAGGTAAAATTAGTAATTTAAGTCCGAAAATGCACAATATGGCTTTCCTGTCTTTAAAGGAGAATGCAAGTCAGAATGTAAAAAGCATACTGCCCAATAGTCCTCCTATTGTTTAGTACAAACCCCACATTTTTGGCTCACCTAATCACATATTTACTCAGTCACACTTACTTCACATGTTCTAGAACAGGCAGCCATCTCTAAAAAGGTATTCTCCCTTCCTTTCCCTCCTTGCTTCATACTGCCCATGTGTTTCATTCCCTCCCCCCACTCCCCTCTGCCAGATCCGCTTCTGATTGGCTGGTGGGCATGTGTAGCTCAGAGCAGCAGACAGGATCAAGTTACACACATGCTCAGAGAATAGGAAGGCTGCCGCTGGCACCTACAGGAAGGGGAGAGAGATTTCAGTGATGTCACTGTAGGCTTCACACTGCTGTAGGCTGCCAGCACCATATCTCAGAGAAGCAAGCAGGGATCTGGGAATTTAGATATGCAGTAAGTACTTAATAAGAATGCCTTTAGACTTACTTTTAATTTATATTAACCTTTCCTTGTCCTTTAAAGGAGATGTAAATGTTAAAATGTAAATGTTGAAAATCCAAATCGCATATTTAGCTTTAGATCAGTATTCTATACACTTTAGGCTACCTTAATTTTTATTATAAGCCTACCTTATTTTCACAGCGTTCAGCGCTAGCCCTGCTATCGCCCTGTCGCATGCGCCATCTTTAAAATCTCTTGAGAAGGAGCAGAAGCCCCCACCCTCCTGGGAGCCGGCGCGCATCTGCACGGGTGCGCGCCGACTGTGTAATGTGAGCGCACACCTTGCAGCAGAGACGTGTGCGCCAGTTACTGAGATCACGCGCAAGATCTTATGCGCTTTTATTTGAAGATCAGGCGCGCCACCTCTGCCAACAAGCACCTACCTGCAACCTGTCTTAACCCTACAAGCTTCAGCGGACAGAGAAAATAACAGCAACTATTGGTAATACTGATTGTTAATAATCATACTATTGTCTAATAACTTAATAAATTCTCAATTATTTTAACAAATCAAGAAAGTAGTCTTGTTATTACAAGTATGTTAGAGAATCAAATTCTGCTCTTGCTCATCTTTTCTGATATAATTCCAACATAAGCCTTTACCATTGAACATAGTTTCCTGGAATGTCAATGGATTAAATCATCATATAAAAAGGAAAAGTATTTCACAAAAATTAAAAAGCTTTAAATGTGATGTAGCTTTTTGACAAGAGACCCACCTGAATGAATCAGATAATGAAAAGTTAAAAAAGGGTCAAGTAGGAGAAGTTGTTTTTTCTCCAGCAGTTAATAAAAATGTGGTGTAGCTATCCTATTAATGATACTCCCTGGCACTTATGTTCTGCTTATGCTCCAAATAATACCAAAAATAAATTCATCTCCTGGCTTAAACAACAAATGTCTTTACTTCCCCATACTAATCTAATATTAGCAGGTGACTTAACTGAATCTTATTTATGGTCCCTTGACAGAACTGACTGGAAATTTAAAGATCATTTCAAAAAATCTAATCTTTTACACAAATTCTTTAAAGACACTGGCCTAAATGATACTTGGAGAATTTTCCATCCAACAGAGAAAGACTTTGACTTTTTCTCCTCTCCCCACAATATAGGAACTAGAATAGATTATATTTTGATGTCAAATAATGTACTAAGTAAAATGATAAGAGCTGATATAGGTAACATCGATATATCTGACCATGCGCCAGTTTCTATCCAGTTCAACAACATCTAAAAGTTTTGTTTCTTGGCCCTTCCCTAGTCCTTTGAAAGATAACCCTGACTTCATCAAAATGCTTCAAGATAGATGGGATATGTTTTTTAATTGATAATAAAGACCATTTAGATAATCTCCCATTGTTTTGGGAAACTTGGAAAGCTGTGATTAGGGGAGAGATTTTATCCTTTAGGTCTCATTATTATCGTAAGGTACAAAAAACTTTCTTAAGTAAAACGCAAAAAGATTTACATCTTCCCCTTACACAATTTCCATCTTTGGAGAATGCTTTAAAATCCAAAAAGTTACTGAAGACCTCAAGGCCTGGATTGACTTTAGAAACACCTTTTTTGTTTCATATTTACATGCTAAATATAGTAATTTAAATATTAAAGCTAATTATATGCTTTTCAATATAACAAAATTACATGATAGACATACTAAACTAATTAGAATGAAAGATAATAACAATGTATTAACTAATGATCCCAATAAAATAGTTGATATATTCAAAAATTACTATGACAAGCTGCACTCACATAACACTCATAACAACTCTGAGACAAAGACATTGTTACTTACTAACTGCAAGATCCCCCAAATTTCTTTGGAACAATTAAAAGATCTTAATGGACCAATTTCAATTGAAGAAGTTACTTATGCCATTGACAATTTAAAATCTAGAAAAGTGGGTGGTCCTGATGGCCTCCCCCATACTTTTTATAAACATCTGAAGGACAAAATGTCTCCTTTCCTAACTAATCTTTTAAATGATATTCTACTATCCGGTAAAAAACTTCCTTCTAGTGAACTTTCTAGCCTTAAAGTTATACCGAAAATAGATAAAAATCGTTCTCTCCCCTCATCTTATAGGCCAATATCTCTATTAAATCAAGATATTAAGTTATTATCAAAAATTTTGGCTGATAGATTGTCCCTGATCCTTCCTTCTGTTATCTCCGAAGCTCAAAACGGTTTTATTAACAATAGATCAGGGGTTAAGAACATAAGAGCTTTACTTAATATAATATTTTATACCAAGAAACATAAGATTCCTTGCTCCATAATTAATATTGATGCTGAGAAAGCGTTCAATCTTTTCAGTTGTTTGGATTTATTTGGCATTAATGGCCCATTTTATCATTACATTCAATATCTTTACTCTAATCCCAAAACTCAAGTCATTTTAGGAGGTGCCTAATCCAAACCTTTAAAAATTTTAAGGGGACTTGACAAGGCTGCCCCTTATCTCCCTTGCTACTTAATATAGCTTTAGAACCATTGATTAGAGCTTTCAATTCTTCTAAGGCTTTCCAAGGTATCACTATTAACAAGCAGCAACTTAAAGTACGAGCATTTGCAGATGACTTGCTGCTAATCATAAAAAATCCCAATAACTCTCTTAAAGCTGTTTTTGATATGCTTGTGAATTTTCAGTCCTTTTCAGGATATAAAAGTAAATGTTGACAAGACTGAGATAATGAATCCATTTGGCTCTATATCTAACTCTCTTATAAAGAAGCTGCAATTAAGACCCCCAAAAACACAACTCAAATATTTGGGCTTAACTATTCCCATAGATTTAAATAATTTGTATCCCTTGAACAATACTCCTGCCATTAATAATATCCTCTCAATGTGTAAAAAATGGACGCATTCCCCATTAAATTTAAAAGGCAGGGTGATCTTTTTCAAAACTTTAATCTTTCCTAAACTGATTTATTCTTTAATCAACTTACCTTTACTTATTAGACACTCAGATATTAGAAAGCTAGATTCTGCACTTGTGAAATTTATTTGGAATTAAAAAAAAATTTAAAATATCTTTGTCAAAATTAAGGGGACCTGCTAAACTTGGTGGACTAAAAATACAGAATGTTAGAACATTTAACCTGTCTGCTCTAACAAAATACCTTATTGAATGGATCTTTCAAAGTAACAAATACACCAACCCAGAAATAGAATGACTCCATGAACCTTATTCTGATATATTTTCTGCATTACATATTAAATGGGGTAATTTACCAAGAGATATTAAAAGGAATCCTCTATATCGGGACACTATTTTTGTATGGAAATATCTATTCTCCAGCCATGGCTTCACTTACTCTCAAACTCCCTTAATGCCAGTTACACTTCTATTGAAAAGCTCTGACCCATTAAGGTCTTCTTCCTTTTTACTAACATCTGAGGAAAAAAACATCATATTGATAAAAGACCTACTAGATCCAAACAATTATTCTTTAATTCCCTGGCCATTGTTTAAAGAAAAATTTGAGTTACTTGAAATTGATAAATACTTTTACTTAGCTGCCAATGGGGTTTATCAGTGACTCACAATAAAGACAATTTTGTTGTCACTAAACACAGACTGGCTGAGGCAATATTAGAATTTAAAGACAAACCACATAATATAAAAATCAACATAGTTTCTGGTACATTCTGGGATGTTTTTACCCAAGATAATCATCCCTTAGAGAATGTGTCTGCTAAGTGCTCTGATTATCTACAACACTCTATATCCCCTTCCCAATTGGTTAAGTCTATGCATGAATTCAACAATCTGATTTTTGCTGAAAGCTGGAGGATTCAGCAATTCAAACTTGTATATTTAGGATATGGAAAACTTTTTATTCATAATAAGTGCTTTAAAACCAACTCTTATTGCCCCAAATGTAACAAAACTGATGTTAATTTATTCCACTACCTATGGTCTTGTCCGAAGAGTGGGAACTTCTGGAACATGGTGGAAAGATTCTTGAACCACAGGTTGAATGTAAATATAAAGTTATCTCCTAGTTTTGCTCTATTACACATTAAAATAGAGGAGGTGTTATCAAGCATTTTACCAGTCTCCTTAGCACAAAAAATTGATAAATTATTATTTTTGTTTATGGCGGCCTCTAAAACAGCATTATTTTATTATTGGTTAAAAGAGGAAACCCCTCCTATAACAGAAATTATTTCTTATCTTAATCAGCTGAGCTGGCAAGGGGCCATCAAAGCAAAAACAAGTGATGCTAAATCCAGGATTCCTTTTAAAAATACATGGTCATTTTTCGTTAATGCTATAGATATAAGTAATAAGGATCAGATTTATAAAATGCTGCATATATAGATTTATTTCAATAATTCACGAACATATAAGGAAAATTATCCTTGATTTTGCTCTCTAGGAAACTTTTCTTTCCTTTTCTTCTTATAGTTTATCCACTGGGCAAAGTTAGTTAATTTGTTTTTATTTTGTTTTTCTCTATTTAAATTACTTATTTTGTTTCTCTGTAAGCATTCTATTTTTTTTCATTTCTTATCTTTTTGAAGGACAAACTGTCGAATGTGACTATTGTTGTACAACCTATGTTTAAATAATTTGTCATTATTCATCTTACATGTTTATTGCAAAACTTCAATAAAATGTTTTAAAAGGTGAAAAAAAAAAAAAGAATAATTTCCTGACATTCAGGCTACAGACAGTAAATAGCTTCAGAACCCATAATGCATACAGAGACACTTTATGGTACAAATAAAACAAGATACAATTCTGATGTTTATGATTCCACTGCCAAAATAGCTTTTCACCAAATCTAACTTGGCATTTGGCTAAATAGGGGGTTATCATTTGCAGAAATTCTACAGTATAAAACTTTTAACACACATTAAACTTTCCTGCTTCTGCAGGTTAATAAAATACATTACAATCACAATAACACTGCTACATATTTCCATGTAAATGTTTTTTCTCAAAAGCCATACCCAATCATATTCATTTACACAATGTTTACAAACCTTTAAGGAATAAGTACTAACATTTCTTTAGCACTAACCCTATAATGTGATTATTCCTTTTCTCAGTAACAATGAGTAACTCCTTTCTCTTCAGTCCTGGGTCTTTAATACCGACAGACTGGTCTGTTTATGGGACCCTGGGAGCGGCCATTCTGTGCATCAGGTTCCCTTGCCTGTGTAACAGCACAGACCTGAGCTTGCTCATGTATCATTTCAGAATCTTTATCAACTTTCATTTGCTTTTTAAATAATTTCCATCTTTTAAAGCACTTTTTGAAATAATGACCCACCCTTCTGCAAAAATGGCAGATTGCATGGGTATATGCCTTTATATTTGCATATTTCCCTTATCACGTGACTGTTTGAGGGGTGTGAGTTCTGCAGTATAAGCTGTCTCCTGTACTTATCTATATGTGAGGCTGCTTTATGAAGAGTATCAACACTGCAAGCACAAATATTAGCTACAGGATCTAGATATTTAAACTTGTTTACAAAAGCTTTTATTATTTGCTGTGTAACTTGATCTTCTCCAATACCCATAACCAGTCTGTAAACTTGCTCAAACAAAACCAGAAATGTAAAGGGGTCATCATCTATAGAGGTCTCTAGATTATTAAGCACCTCTATATCAAGCACATTCTCACCATTAATTATATAATTAAGCATTAATAGCCTGTCCCTTCTTGTGTCCTTGTGCCGTGTATTAGATTCCCATCTGTATCAGTGCCGGGAGCACTCACAGGGATTAATAACCTCTGGGAAATACGTGCCGGCACCCACAGTTTAAATGCTTTATTCTTCTGTTCTTCACTTAAATCATATCTCTCTATATGAGACTCGAACAGATCACAGTTCATTAAAACATTATTCTTTGCACTGAAATGTGGAATATTTTTCACAATTTTTAAAAGCTGTTTATTAACTTTTAACTGCAGTTTTGCCCTGTCATAATCTAAAGTTGGGTCACTGAGATCCGGAATAAACGTAGATCTCTGTCCTTTGTAATAGCCGAAACCTGGTTATTCCTTTGCAAAACTGATTCTACTTCTGCCAATCTCAGTTCATGCTGAGCAATCCCCTTAGCCAGACAGTCAGTTCTAACTGTCACATTCCACTTTTTCATCAGAATGAGAATTAGTCTTTCCTACATCATTTCCCTTCCTACCTGAGCACATCAACATATTAAATGTTTTTACCATTAACATAACATTGTTAATCTTGTGCTTCATCTGAGAAAATGACATTCCTTCTTCTAACTTTAAATTTGCCCCCACACACTGACTATACATATCTGACCATATCTCTGCATCAGACATAATGCTACGAGGGATTTTAAACTCAAATTTGCTTTTCCTAGCCAAATTATCAAGAAAATCCATACTCACCGGAAAGCAGAATATTCCTCCTGTGCCCGCTATTAATACTTACAGGTTCTTTTACTCATATAGACATATGGAAGCTTCAGTTCAGCTACACCCTCCTGTCCCCCTTTGAAGCTGACAGAGTGTGTGGAAAAGAGTTACAGAAGTTACATACAAATTACCAATGATTAACCTTTTTAGTGCCACAGGACGTAGAATCTACGTCCTGTGTATCAAAGGACCAAAGTGCCACAGAACGTAGATTCTACGTCCTGCTGCACTTCCGGTTTTGGGAGCGGAGGAATGGCTTTTCAAGCCATTCCTTCGCTCCCCACTCGTTCCCCAGCCTCCAGACAACAGTCAGAGGTGGGGAACGAGTGGCCCCTGGGTAGCGATCGCCCAGGGGCCCCATGGGACTCACCTGCCATCCTCGTGGCTTTCTGTGCAGCTCCTCTCCCTTCCGCAGCTTCCCCCTCTGGCCCCCCTGCTTCCTGCCCCGCCCCCTCACATGGGCTGATGCTGCTGGTGTGCCAGATCGTTTTTCTCCTCCAGATCCTCACCTAGACCTCAAGTAAGTGGCAAATACACACACAAACACACAATCACACATTTATTACACTAATACACACTTATACTCACACTTACACACACACACATGCATTTTTGGGAGGTTTTCAAACATTTATCACTTACAGCACTTAGAGAAAACTCACACTTGGTTGCACACTCGCACACATGCACACAAAACACATTTTACACACATGTACACACACACTTACACACTTATGTAATTTTGTAATTATTTTTTTTTTTCTAATCGCATCGTTTTTATTCTTGCCTGAAAAAAATGTTTTATTGCCATTGCGGATAGTGTATTCGCTAACCGCACTGTGCAATACCTTTTGTGTATTATTTTGGTGTTTCTACTACATTTTCTGTGATTTTGGTGGATTTTTGGGTATTTTACTGCATGTTTAGCCATTTTATAGCATTTTCAGTTATGCATAGTTGTTGTTTGCTTGACTTTGTCTGTAAAACTTATTTGCTCTAGCCAAAATACTCAAACTGTTATTCTGCCCGCAGATATTATTAGGCAAAAAAAAAAAAATGATTTTAGTGATTTTTTTTTATCTTTATCAATTGTATTGCTTTTTACATTGTTCTTTGTTACTTGTCTTTGCACATGGACATTTTGTCTGCTGTATTTCAATTTGGCATCCTCTGTACCCCACATAGTTTGGTAAATCTATTCATATTGGGCATCAAACTGTTCAGTAGACTAGTGGCGTTCATACTTAGAGTGTTTTATGTTGGTACGTTACTAAATGTGGGGTACATAATGGGGCAACATGCAAGCTTTGTGACGATTTTCAGAAATGTCACAAAAACAGTTCTGTTTAGCATAGCTTTGTAATTTGGTAGTTTGTAGTAGAAAGATGTATTTACCCATTTTTGTTTTGTCAGAATGTGTACTTTCGGAAAATATATGGTTTTCTAGGGTCTCCTTACTGTTAGGTGGTCGTATGGCACATAATACACATACCGGGTGCAAAAATTGCATGAGCCGAAGCATCTTATGTGAAAATTCATATGCACTATTTTTACTTGGGTGCCCCTGTACCCCACATAGTTTGGTGAATCTATGCATATAGGGCATCAAACTGTTCAGTAGACCCCTGGCGTTCATATTTAGAATGTTTTATGTTGATACGGTACAAAATGTGGGGGTACATAATGGGGTAAAATGCAAGCTTTGTGACAATTTTCAGAAATGTCATAAAAACCGTTCTGTTTAGCATAGCTTTGTAGTTTGGTAGTTTGTAGTAGAAAGATGTATTTACCCATTTTTGTTTTGTCAGAATGTGTACTTTCGGAAAATATATGGTTTTCTAGGGTCTCCTTACTGTTAGGTGGTCGTATGGCACATAATACACATACCGGGTGCAAAAACTGCATGAGCCGAAGCATCTTATGTGAAAATTCATATGCACTATTTTTACTTGGGTGCCCCTGTACCCCACATAGTTTGGTAAATCTATGCATATAGGGCATCAAACTATTCAGTAGACCCCTGGCGTTCCTATTTAGAATGTTTTATGTTGATACGGTACAAAATGTGGGGGTACATAATGGGGTAAAATGCAAGCTTTGTGACAATTTTCAGAAATGTCATAAAAACCGTTCTGTTTAGCATAGCTTTGTAGTTTGGTAGTTTGTAGTAGAAAGATGTATTTACCCATTTTTGTTTTGTCAGAATGTGTACTTTCGGAAAATATATGGTTTTCTAGGGTCTCCTTACTGTTAGGTAGTCGTATGGCACATAATACACATACCGGGTGCAAAAACTGCATGAGCCGAAGCATCTTATGTGAAAATTCATATGCACTATTTTTACTTGGGTGCCCCTGTACCCCACATAGTTTGGTAAATCTATGCATATAGGGCATCAAACTGTTCAGTAGACCCCTGGCGTTCATATTTAGAATGTTTTATGTTGATACGGTACAAAATGTGGGGGTAAATAATGGGGTAAAATGCAAGCTTTGTGACAATTTTCAGAAATGTCATAAAAACCGTTCTGTTTAGCATAGCTTTGTAGTTTGGTAGTTTGTAGTAGAAAGATGTATTTACCCATTTTTGTTTTGTCAGAATGTGTACTTTCGGAAAATATATGGTTTTCTAGGGTCTCCTTACTGTTAGGTGGTCGTATGGCACATAATACACATACCGGGTGCAAAAACTGCATGAGCCGAAGCATCTTATGTGAAAATTCATATGCACTATTTTTACTTGGGTGCCCCTGTACCCCACATAGTTTGGTAAATCTATGCATATAGGGCATCAAACTGTTCAGTAGACCCCTGGCGTTCATATTTAGAATGTTTTATGTTGATACGGTACAAAATGTGGGGGTACATAATGGGGTAAAATGCAAGCTTTGTGACAATTTTCAGAAATGTCATAAAAACCGTTCTGTTTAGCATAGCTTTGTAGTTTGGTAGTTTGTAGTAGAAAGATGTATTTACCCATTTTTGTTTTGTCAGATTGTGTACTTTCGGAAAATATATTGTTTTCTAGGGTCTCCTTACTGTTAGGTGGTCGTATGGCACATAATACACATACCGGGTGCAAAAACTGCATGAGCCGAAGCATCTTATGTGAAAATTCATATGCACTATTTTTACTTGGGTGCCCCTGTACCCCACATAGTTTGGTAAATCTATGCATATAGGGCATCAAACTGTTCAGTAGACCCCTGGTGTTCATATTTAGAATGTTTCATGTTGATACGGTACAAAATGTGGGGGTACATAATGGGGTAAAATGCAAGCTTTGTGACAATTTTCAGAAATGTCAAAAAAATCGTTCTGTTTAGCATAGCTTTGTAGTTTGGTAGTTTGCAGTAGAAAGATGTATTTACCCATTTTTGTTTTGTCAGATTGTGTACTTTCGGAAAATGTATAGTTTTCTAGGGTCTCCTTACTGTTAGGGGGTCTTATGCCGCATAATGCACATGCCGGTAGCTTATATTGCAGTGTATACACTTTGTATGCACTAACTTCCTTTTGGGGTCTCTAAATGCCAGATACATCGGTGATCCTATGCACAATGGGCATCAAACTGTTCAGCGGACCCTTGGTTTTCATATTTAGGGTGTGTTTTCTTGGTACCTAATGTTATGTGGGAGATATGGTGCTTGAAAGTGGAAGATTTGATGTGATTTTCAGGTATTTCACCAAAATTAGCAATTTAGGGAAAGCACTGCGACTCTGTAGTTTGGAGTAGAAAGACATGGGTACCAATTTTGAATTCGCCCGAATGTGTACTTTCCAAAAATATATGGTTTTGGGGGGTCAATGTATTTTTTTGTGTTTTTACCCCACAGAAAATGCAGTTAACGTGTTGAATTTTCAGTAGCTAAAGAGACCTCTGGGGCAATCTCTATGCACTGACGTCCTTATGGGGTCTCTAAATGCCAGATACAGTGCTGATCCTATGCACAATGGGCATCAAACTGTTCAGCGGACCCTTGGCTTTCATATTTAGGGTGTGTTTTCTTGGTACCTAATGTTATGTGGGAGATAAGGTGCTTGAAAGTGGAAGATTTGATGTGTTTTTCAGGTATTTCACCAAAACTAGCAATTTTGGGAAAGCACTGCGACTCTGTAGTTTGGAGTAGAAAGACATGGGTACCAATTTTGAATTCGCCCGAATGTGTACTTTCCAAAAATATATGGTTTTGGGGGGTCAATGTATTTTTGTGTGTTTTTACCCCACAGAAAATGCAGTAAACGTGTTGAATTTTCAGTAGCTAAAGAGACCTCTGGGGCAATCTCTATGCACTAACTTCCTTATGGGGTCTCTAAATGCCAGATACAGTGCTGATCCTATGCACAATGGACATCAAACTGTTCAGCGGACCCTTGGCTTTCATATTTAGGGTGTGTTTTCTTGGTACCTAATGTTATGTGGGAGATAAGGTGCTTGAAAGTGGAAGATTTGATGTGTTTTTCAGGTATTTCACCAAAACTAGCAATTTTGGGAAAGCACTACGACTCTGTAGTTTGGAGTAGAAAGACATGGGTACCAATTTTGAATTCGCCCGAATGTGTACTTTCCAAAAATATATGGTTTTGGGGGGTCAATGTATTTTTTTGTGTTTTTACCCCACAGAAAATGCAGTAAACGTGTTGAATTTTCAGTAGCTAAAGAGACCTCTGGGGCAATCTCTATGCACTGACGTCCTTATGGGGTCTCTAAATGCCAGATACAGTGCTGATCCTATGCACAATGGGCATCAAACTGTTCAGCGGACCCTAGGCTTTCATATTTCGGGTGTGTTTTCTTGGTAGCTAATGTTATGTGGGAGATAAGGTGCTTGAAAGTGGAAGATTTGATGTGTTTTTCAGGTATTTCACCAAAACTAGCAATTTTGGGAAAGCACTGCGACTCTGTAGTTTGGAGTAGAAAGACATGGGTACCAATTTTGAATTCGCCCGAATGTGTACTTTCCAAAAATATATGGTTTTGGGGGGTCAATGTATTTTTTTGTGTTTTTACCCCACAGAAAATGCAGTAAACGTGTTGAATTTTCAGTAGCTAAAGAGACCTCTGGGGCAATCTCTATGCACTGACGTCCTTATGGGGTCTCTAAATGCCAGATACAGTGCTGATCCTATGCACAATGGGCATCAAACTGTTCAGCGGACCCTAGGCTATCATATTTCGGGTGTGTTTTCTTGGTAGCTAATGTTATGTGGGAGATAAGGTGCTTGAAAGTGGAAGATTTGATGTGTTTTTCAGGTATTTCACCAAAACTAGCAATTTTGGGAAAGCACCGCGACTCTGTAGTTTGGAGTAGAAAGACATGGGTACCAATTTTGAATTCGCCCGAATGTGTACTTTCCAAAAATATATGGTTTTGGGGGGTCAATGTATTTTTTTGTGTTTTTACCCCACAGAAATTGCAGTAAACGTGTTGAATTTTCAGTAGCTAAAGAGACCTCTGGGGCAATCTCTATGCACTGACGTCCTTATGGGGTCTCTAAATGTCAGATACAGTGCTGATCCTATGCACAATGGGCATCAAACTGTTCAGCGGACCCTAGGCTTTCATATTTCGGGTGTGTTTTCTTGGTAGCTAATGTTATGTGGGAGATAAGGTGCTTGAAAGTGGAAGATTTGATGTGTTTTTCAGGTATTTCACCAAAACTAGCAATTTTGGGAAAGCACTGCGACTCTGTAGTTTGGAGTAGAAAGACATGGGTACCAATTTTGAATTCGCCCGAATGTATACTTTCCAAAAATATATGGTTTTGGGGGGTCAATGTATTTTTTTTGTGTTTTTACCCCACAGAAAATGCAGTAAACGTGTTGAATTTTCAGTAGCTAATATATTATTCAAATTGCAGGCGGGTAGTTTCTCGCCAAAGTCAATCACACATCCTTAAAAAAGGAGATGATTAATTGAATGTATTAAAACTGTCACTCAAATTAAAGTGCACTTAAATATGGAGTGTGAGGGTTGTGGGAACAGAAACCAAGTCTGGGGATACCGAGCAGAGTACTTCATTTATTGCCCACTGGTCGACAAACTCGGTTAGCCGACCAGCAGACACCGCCTGGGTGTACTCCACTCTGATGCGGGAACGCACCAGCACCCGAAACATAACCTCTGCTGACAGAGGGTTGCCACCTTCCAAATGCTGCTTCCTGGATTTATAGATGGCTAGTTTGGCCAAAGCCAGGAGCAAATTGGAGAGAAGGTCTTTTCCTCGATTGTCCCGGGACACTGGGTGTCCAAAAATAAAAACATGAGGGGAAAAGTGTAACCAGAACTGCAGGTGAAGTTTCCTCAAAAGAGCTAAAAGAGGTTGCAGTCTGGCACATGAAAAGTAAATATGAAACAGGGACTCCCCTTTGCCACAGAATGTACAAGCAGCCGGGGAGTCTGTAAAATGAGCCAAGTACTCTCCTGTGCTCAGTGCACCATGGAGCACTCTCCAACTCAGGTCTCCAGTGGGTCTTGGCACCAAGCTGGAATAAAGGGCTCGCCACTGGGGTCTCTCACCCTCTTTGAGCACCCGCCTCCAGATGGTATCATAGCGGGAGACGAGGGCAAGGAAGTGTACAGTGTGAAGCATGAGAGAGTACAGTAGTTTTCTTGGCATGTCACAAAAGCGTGTCAAGGTAAAATTCTCCAACTGGCTCAGGTTGGGAGAAGGAGCAGCCTGAGGGGATTGACGGATCTTAGGTGCTATTTTTATGGCTGGAGGTGGGGCATTCCAAGGGGAATCTGGCTCTCCAGCATGTAAAACCTCATTAATAAAGGTGTGAGAGCCAGAGGAGATGGTGTCCTTGATCTCCTTGATTAAACGGTTTGGAACTCTGGTGGTGCGCAATTCCATGCGCTGCATAACTTCCTGAGTTTGCACCCAATCTATTCTCTCAAAATCCAGGAGATCCCCAACTCTAGTTAACTGAGCCCGGCAAAGGCGGCGGCGGATGCTGGTGGATTCTAACATCCTAGTCTTTAAAGACGGATTGTAAAGTAAGGGCTCAGTTAGAATGTCCTCCCCTTGAATAACTCCTTCCCTTAACACGGAGACCATGCTCCAGGTTTTAAGAGTCTCTTGGTAGTATGCCGGTAATGGTGAGAGGTTTTTTAAGAACCCCTCAGGTTCGATGACAAATAATTTTCGGTCATACCCCATGTTGCGTACCTTGTGGTAAAAGCTGGATGCCAGAGTACACCACTGTGGAGCAGGGTCTGCATAAAGGTATCTCTGTATCTGTTGGAGACGGAAAGTGTGCACTTGGGAGCGTATGCACACAACTCCCTGCCCACCCTCTCTCAAGGGAAGGCTGGAAACACCTGCAGATACCCAGTGCTTTCCCAACCAGAGAAAGTCCAGTAACCTTCTCTGGATCTTAGCAATGAATTCTTGAGGTGGGCTAAGGCACACCAGCCGGTACCAGAGTTGAGAGGCCACAAGCTGGTTGATCACCAATGCCCTCCCCCTCAAAGAAAGCACTTTAGCAAGACCCTTCCACTTTCCAAGACGGATGATGACACGCTCCTCTAGTTCACTGAAATTCAGTGAGACAGGGCACTCCTCAGCTGACAGGTAGACTCCTAGATATTTGATGACCTTGGTCTCCCATGGGATGTCTTGAAAAATAGGAGGCAGATTGTCTACTTCTAAAGGACCTTCCAGAAGGCCTGAACTTTTGGACCAGTTGATCCGAGCAGATGAGGCAGCAGCGTAGATCTCTTGGCACTCTTGTGCCCGCTTAAGATCAGATAGATCTTGGGCCACAAGGATTACATCATCTGCATAGGCTGAGAGAACCACTTTCATATCTGGTTCTTTGAGCACCAACCCCGTTAGTCTTTTCCTTAGGAGACACAGGAAGGGTTCAATGGCCAGTGCATACAGTTGTCCTGACAAGGGGCATCCTTGCCGAACTCCTCGCCCAAAGGTCAGAGGTGCAGTTAGAGACCAATTGATTTTTATCAGACACTCTGCAGAGGTGTACAGCGTTTTCAGGTAGCCTACAAAATGTGGACCAAAGCCATAGGTTTGCAGAGTACCTAAGAGGTATTGATGATCCACCCTGTCAAATGCCTTCTCTTGATCTAGGGAGAGAAAGGCAAGGGATAGACCAGCCCTCCGAGCAAAATGCAGCAAATCTCGGACCAGAAAAACATTATCAAAAATTGTCCGGCCGGGGACTGTGTAGGACTGGTCTGGATGAATCACCTCTGCCAGAACAGACTTGAGTCTGAGTGAGATCGCTTTGGCTACAATCTTATAGTCTGTGCTGAGCAAGGAGACTGGACGCCAGTTCTTAATAAAACGGAGATCCCCCTTCTTAGGTAGCAGTGACAACACTGCCCGACAGCATGAAAGGGGCATCTTACCTGTCTCAAGGGCTTCAGTTAGGACCCTGTGGAAATCAGGTCCCAGAGTATCCCAGAAAAACTGAAAGAATTCTACGGTTAGTCCATCTAGCCCCGGAGATTTATTGTGGGGCATTAAACTGAGTGCTTGAGAGAGCTCATCTAGAGTGATAGGTTTCTCCAATCTCTCTCTTCTCCTCTCGCTGACTACTGGAAGCCCTTCCCATAGTTCCTTGCAGGCATCTGGAGAGATAGGATCCGGAGAAAAAAGGTTTTGATAGAAGGACCGAGCTCTGTCCCGGATAGCCTCTGGGTCCTCAAGGGGGGTGCCATCTTCATCAAGGAGGCATGTGATTTGTTTTCGGTTCCCCTTGTTCTTCTCCAGAGCATAGAAGAAGCGCGAGCCACGATCTAAGTCACAGAGTAACTGCATGCGGCTTCGTACATAGGCACCACGAGCCTGACGCTGTTCTATGTTACGCAGAGTCTCCTTCTTTTCTAGGTATTCCCGCTGTAGGTTTTGGTCATCACATCCCAACAGCTTTTGCTCAAGCTCAAGCACCTCCTCATTCAATGCCTCAATCTCTGCATTGCGCTGCCTGCTCACACTCCTGGTATACTCTTGACACAAGAGTTTTAGGTGAACCTTGCCTACATCCCACCACTGACTCAAAGTGGCAAATTCATCCTGAAAACCCCTCCAGTCCATCCACATTTCTCGGACCGACTTTGCAAACCCCTCATCCTCCAATAAACTGTTATTAAAGTGCCAATAAGCAGCTTTGGCCAGTGATGGTGCATCTGCCACTATCGCAGAGGCACAGTTGTGGTCTGTAAATGGAGCCAACCTAATGGTACTGCACCTGGCTCGTGACATGAGATGGCCCGATATATATATCCTATCAATCCGGGACTGAGAAACATGACCATTTCTCACCCTGACATAGGTGAAGGTATTTGTGTCTGGGTGCTGCTCTCTCCAGATGTCAACCAAGGAGAAGCGGGCAATGAGTTCCCGCAGTGCCGACTCCGATGAGTCTCTTTTCTGGGGCACATTGCGGTCTTGAGCATCCAGGGTGTAATTGAAATCACCCCCCATAATCAAAGCTTCATCTGAGTCAATTGTCTCCACGTATGTTGACAAACTTTCAAAGAACCGTGTTCTCTCTGGTCCAGTAGTTGGGGCATATATGTTTATAAGGTTGTATGTGCTATTCGAGTCCTGGACCCGGAGATGTAACACACGGCCTGGGATGACAGATTTAGCACTTAGCACCTGAGGCTGGAATGATTCAGAGAATAGGGTCACCACCCCACATGAAGTCCATGTGAGGTGGTTAAAAAAGACCCTACCCTTCCACTCCAGATGCCAGGTTGCTTCAAGCTCCGGAGTGGTATGGGTCTCTTGGAGAAAACTTACAGAGTATCTTCCTTGGTTAAGAAAGGAAAGCACCTGAAACATGCGGAAAGGCTCTCGACAGCCATTTGTATTTAGTGTGCTTATACTCAAGGCCATTATTGTGTATTAGGAAGTGCTTTAGCTCTCACAGAGGCCAGGTGAGACAAACACTTTTTGTGAAACTTAATGATACGGAGATATTCTGCTGTGCCATAGTTCTTGGCCTCTCTTATGACCCCAATATAATGTCTCACAGAACGTATTATTAAAGGCAAATCATGCCAATTCTCCAGGGCCATACGAAGTTTATTATCCAATTTTACACCAAGGTTGCTCTCAAGAAACCTTTTGAGTTCCTCAGCAGGGATGAGAGGGGCAGAAGGATTTGCCACACCTGTTTCACCCTCTTCTACAATATTATCCTCATCCCTTGGCTCCTCCTGGCTGAGGGATTGATAATGTCTCTCCTCCACTTGAGCTTTGAGGATATCTGCACGTGATGTTGCAGGAATGGGATCAGAAGCACCCATCATTTGGAGAACCTGCAATGGTTCGATTTCTCCTGCAACACCTTCAGAGCTGTCTGGGGCAGCAGATGGAATCAGCTCCTCCACAACAGGGGGAGCTTTAGAGGTTCGATAGTCAACCTCTGCCCTTTCTACTGCCTCCTGATCACTCCGGATGGCAATAACATTGGGGTCAGTGGAAGGTAAGGGAGGAGAGACCTCCACATGGACAACAGACTTCACAGGGTTGTTTTCTGAGTCTGCCATGCTATCCTCCTTCATATCCACCACCCCAGCCCCACCATCCCCCCATACAGTCTTATCTGCAGATTCCAGTATGGGGGTTATCCCAATATTTTCCCCCTCTAGGAGTGGAATATCCTGAGGCACTGAAAACTGAGTATGTTTGCCGTTCCCAAAACTTAGCACCTCAGGGACATTGACTACCCACTCTGCAGGTGTTTCATTGGGTGTCTCTTTGCACTCCATGTGCAGAACCTCTAAATGTGTTGGGGGCAGGTGCTGCACCCCTGACTCTGTGGAGAAGTCCATGTTCCCCTGTTCTAGGTTCTCCAGACCATTAACCTCATTATTTCTTACTGAATCTGGAGTTGAGAGTGTATGGTCTGACACTGGTTGACTGAGTCTAAAAGATGGGTTAGACAATGTGAGGGCATGAGGGCCAGATGTTTCACTGCTCTTCTTGCCCTTAGATGGGGGTGCTCCATCATTGACTACTAATGCCCATTCCTCAGGTACCAGGTGGTTGGACTTAAATTTCCTCTTCTTTTCCTTGCCACCTAAAGAGGAAGGGTCACTCACTGCTCCTACCCCAGCAGATGTTACAATCTTGTGTGCCCCCACACCCACAGGGGAAGGTTGATTTGTGGTGGGAATAGCTGTGCCACTGGGGGATGTGGTGAATTTATTTCCCCTCTTCTCCTTTGCTGCAGTTGCAAGACAGGCTGGAGACTTAGTTAACTTCAGTGAAGAAGGGGGAGGTTTTGAAGTTGTGGAGGTGGGTTGTGTAACAACCTCCTTTGAGTTCTCCAGTGAAGGGGATGTCCCCTTTAAAGAGCCTGCTGAAATAGTCCTAGCAGGGCAAGCTGTTACACATGAAGTGCCAGGGTTGCAAGTGTTGGCCGTGGTCTTAATTTGCCTTTTGGGGCAACTCTGGCGAGTGTGCCCCATCTCCTTGCAAAGGAAACACCTCACTTCCTCTGTGTTGTAAAAAATTTTATACAACACCCCCTCAAACAGAACCCCGAAAGACCCCTCAATACTATCTTGACCCCGAGGAAGAAGCAGTTGAACCTGCCGTTTAAAAGAGAGGACATGTTTCAGTCTGCTCTCTTTGCATCCTAAGGGGATTTTAGAAATATTTGATTTTAATTCCCCAAGGGCTTGCAGGTGGGGACGCAATATTGGGTCTTGTAGAAAAGGGGGCACATTGGATAGGACCACCCTAGTGCCCAACCCTTCTAGGGGTTCAACAGGGACATAACTCCCCCCCACTGTGATACCTCTCTGCACCAAAGTGTGTACTGCAGCCAGTGTACGGGCAAAGATTATTGCTTTCCCATACATTTTGCTGGCTGCCACTATTGCAGAGGGGCCCACTAGTTCAGCTGCAGCTTTTATATAAGCCTCTATGCCATGAGCTCCTGACATTAGACATCGGACCCCATGTTTCCGTGTAAGTTGCTCTGCCCCAGTGGTGACTTGGCTTGGGCTGCTGCCGGCAGCTACCGCCTGCGCAAATGTTTTAGCCGGGGTCACATTGGCTGAAGCAGCAGATGTAGAAGTGCTGGGGTTTTTTGACACAGGCTCTGACTGCTGCTTAGCTGCAGAGCTGTAACCGGGTCTGTCAGGTCTTTTGCCTTTAGTACCCTGAGGCATTTTTTTATCATTTTTGTTTTTATTCCCTCCCATTATTTACAAAATACCCCACAAAAAAGGAAGCTTAATTCTATTAATCAACAAAAAGTAGATATAAAGGAGAGAGGCTCTGGCAGGGAGAGGGTTAATATGAGCAGGTGCCTGGGAGTTGCACTGCTGCTGAGAAAAGATTTTAAATCCCAAAATCCTTCTCCCTTTTGCTTTCTCACATTACAAAACTAAAAATGCAACATGAAAATAAAAATACCCACACAATGTGAGAAAAAAAGTCATGATTTAAGCTGAAACAGAATCAAAATGCAAATGAAACTGACACCCAGGTGTGGGGGAGGGGTAGGGGATCTATCAGTGAGTTTGTAGCCCAAAGCAGTGAAGGGAAATGGGCTAACAATCACTCACCTTCTGGGTGAAACTAAAATTCGATTTTAAATAAAGTAAATCAACTCAAAACTTCTCAAAATTCAACCAACAAATGGCCAACACCTTCACACATCAAATGAAAACAAAAAATCTTCCCTTAGACAGGGATTTCTCTGCTTAATTTCAGCTTAAACAGAGAGCTTGCTTTTTTGTGGCTTTACTCCTTCAGTAGCTAAAGAGATCTCCTGGGCAATTTGTATGCACTACCTTCCTTATGGGGTCTCTAAATGCCAGATACATTGGTGTTCCTATGCACAATGGGCATCAAACTGTTCAGCGGACCCTTGGCTTTCATATTTAGGGTGTGTTCTTTTGGTACCTAATGTTATGTGGGAGATAAGGTGCTTGAAAGTGGAAGATTTGATGTGATTTTTAGGTATTTCATCAAAACTGGCAATTTTGGGAAAGAATTGCGACTCAGTAGTTTGGAGTAGAAAGACATGGGTACCAATTTTGAATTCGTCCGAATGTGTACTTTCCAAAAATATATGATTTTGGGGGGTCAATGTATTTTTTTGTGTTTTTACCCCACAGAAAATGCAGTAAATGTGTTGAATTTTCAGTAGCTAAAGAGATCTCCTGGGCAATTTGTATGTACTAACTTCCTTTTGGGGTCTCTAAATTCCAGATACATCGGTGATCCTATGCACAATGGGCATCAAACTGTTCAGTGGACCCCTGGCTTTCATATTTAGGGTGTGTTTTCTTCGTACCTAATGTTATGTGGGAGATAAGGTGCTTGAAAATGGAAGATTTGAGGTGATTTTTTAGAATTTTCATAATTTTTTTATAGAAAATGCTAAATTCAGTAAAGCATTGCCATTTGGTACTTAGGAGTTGGAAGACATAGTTACCCATTTCGGATTCGTCAGAATGTGTAGTTTTCAAAAATGTATGGTTTCCTGGGGTAAACCTAATGTTCCAGGATTTTTGGCTTTGGAATGTAAAGTGTGCCGTATTCTGCTGTAATGCTTTGAAAATTTAGTAATTTACTGCTGGGAGTTTTTGATCTATAGAAGTCAGAAATCTCAATAAAACTATACATATCAGGTATTGGCACGTTCGGGAGACATGAGGCTTTCCAAATCAGTTGAATTTTTGTCCATAAAATAAAATGTGTTTCTGGTAGAAATCCTTATATCATGAAAAATAGCATTTTTTCTTTTTTTTTTTGTATTTCAAGCTCTAAATCTTGTTCCAGAAGTGGAAATACACAAAAACTCAGGTAGATTTGGAAAGCTCAGGTTCTCCTGAAAAAAACAATATATAGTTTGCCTACCTAAACTTAACCCTGCCCCCAGTAAAAGCCCCTACATTGAGAGAGCACAGAATGTTCACAAAACGTCTGGCACTGGGGGGAACTGAAATGACGAATTCGGCTGGCACTTAAAGGGTTAAGCCAGTCAAAAACAATATTGACAGCTTCCCAATACAATACAAAGTATGTATGTATTCATTTAAAGTAGTAAAAATGTATGTGTATGTGTGAGAGTGAATGTGTGTAAGTGAGAGCTTGTGTGTGTGTGTGTAAGGGTGTGTGTGTCTGAGAGACCAGCCTTTTGTTGCTGATATATATCCCTGTTGGAAACCCCTCCCCCACTGTATTACCCCTAAGACCATATGTTTCCAATCAATCACATTCCAGGAACAATGGTATATGTGAGGGATAGTGTGAATGCCAAGTCAGTTGCAGCTTGTAACATGTTAACCCATTCAGGCCTGTGATACAACTTATTTTGCAATACCCAATATTTAACAGGGTACATTGAACCCACTGCCAGGGAGCCATAATACAGAGCAATGAAAAACAGCAGCACCAAAACCCTTTGGAAATACAGTCACCAACATTCAATCCCAGTGGTTCCAGCAAACTATTCAGGTAGCTGTTAGCTGCAACTCACAGGATCAGAAGCCTCAGGTGCCCTTTCCCATCTCCTTCCTGAGCAGAACAACATCAGAACCCTCTCTGTTTCCTTCTAAAGGTATATCTGTCTGACTGAACTGTTACAGGAACTGATCAGCAGGTGGCGCTGTTGGTACTAACCATTATATTGGCAGTTAATAAAAAGGAGACATATCCTATAAAAATGATGAATGTACCAGGGAATTATACTCCTCTAGATATAGAAGGATTGTGCTTAAAGTTGTGTTTCAGGCTGATTTATTGAGAAATTCCACAAAAACCCCACTAGCCCCGCCCATCTGTGCCACTTCCTGCTGGCTGAATTCTCTGGATGAGCTGGGGAGCCGGCGGCCCTCCGTACCCTGCACTGTAGGATAGGAACCAATCAGCAGCTAGGCTGACCTGATAGGGAACTGAAGCCTGTCTGTGCTTGTGTGACTGCAGGGCTGTGATTGGCTCTCCCCCTCCTACTGTGCTTCTGGCAGGGACCGTTAGGACACGCCCACTCTCCATTTCACACTGGACAGAGAAGTGAGAGGATCTATAGGGAGCTCCAATAAAGGGGCCATTTTTACAGAGAGGATTAATTTTTAGCCCAAAGGGAAACCAGCACCGGATATTATTCATAATTGCCTACAAAATTAGCCATTTTTCCCATTTATCCAATATGTCTCCTTTAATCATTGGTAATTTGTATGTAACTTCTCTAACTCTTTTCCACACATTAAATATTCTTTAAATATCACCTTGGTGAGTGGTGTTTGGTGACCAGTAGGTATCAGAATAACACTCAATAGTAAGAAATCCAAGTCCGGCTTGGGAGTCCTCCAGTTACATGGGAGTAGGAGAAACAATAGGTTAGCTGAAAGAAACAATAGGTTAGCTGAAAGCAGTTCTAATGTGTAGCGCTGGCTGAAAGCTCAGACTCAGGCACACTTTACTGCTGCGCTGCAAGTTGGAGTGATATCCCCCCCTCACCCCCAGCAGCCGATCAGCAGAACAATGGGAAGGGAGCAAGATAGCAGCTCCCAGTAGGTATCAGAATAGCACTCAATAGTAAGAAATCCAAGTCCGGCTTGGGACTCCTCCAGTTACATGGGAGTAGGAGAAACAATAGGTTAGCTGAAAGCAGTTCTAATGTGTAGCGCTGGCTGAAAGCTCAGACTCAGGCACAAGGCACTGAGATGGCGCCTACACACCAATATTACAGCTACAAATACATTTGTTGGTTGAAAAATAAAATGTTAAATGGCAGAGGGAATTATTTGCTGTGTAACAGTGTCATTTAGAACTGTAAAGTGCCCCATAAATATCATGGCAGTGTCCCTTAAACATTTAATAATCTGGGACTTAAAAAAAGGCAGACAATACGAGTTCTTGTAAGTTAATTAATAGTAGGTAACAGGCTGTACAGTCTCAGTATAAACTGGGAATTCATTATCATCTATTCTAGAGAAATATAAAGTCCCTCTAGAACAATATTATTCAGTATTTACAATCTAAGGTCCCTATCATATTCCCATCAGTCCCTGCCCCAGTGAGCTTACAATCTAAGGTCCCTATCCCATTCCCATCAGTCCCTGCCCCAGTGAGTTTACAATCTAAGGTCCCTATCCCATTCCCATCAGTCCCTGCCCCAGTGAGCTTACAATCTAAGGTCCCTATCCCATTCCCATCAGTCCCTGCCCCAGTGAGTTTACAATCTAAGGTCCCTATCCCATTCCCATCAGTCCCTGCCCCAGTGAGCTTACAATCTAAGGCCCCTATCCCATTCCCATCAGTCCCTGCCCCAGTGAGCTTACAATCTAAGGTCCCTATCCCATTCCCATCAGTCCCTGCCCCAGTGAGCTTACAATCTAAGGTCCCTATCATATTCCCATCAGTCCCTGCCCCAGTGAGCTTACAATCTAAGGTCCCTATCCCATTCCCATCAGTCCCTGCCCCAGTGAGTTTACAATCTAAGGTCCCTATCCCATTCCCATCAGTCCCTGCCCCAGTGAGCTTTCAATCTAAGGTCCCTATCCCATTCCCATCAGCCCCTGCCCCAGTGAGCTTACAATCTAAGGTCCCTATCACACTCCCATCAGTCCCTGCCCCAGTGAGCTTACAATCTAAGGTCCCTATCACATTCCCATCAGTCCCTGCCCCAGTGAGCTTACAATCTAAGGTCCCTATCACACTCCCATCAGTCCCTACCCCAGTGAGCTTTCAATCTAAGGTCCCTATCACACTCCCATCTGTCCCTGCCCCAGTGAGCTTACAATCTAAGGTCCCTATCACACTCCCATCAGTCCCTGCCCCAGTGGAGCTTACAATCTAAGGTCCCTATCACATGCCCATCAGTCCCTGCCCCAGTGAGCTTACAATCTAAAGTCCCTATTAAATTCCCATCAGTCCCTGCCCCAGTGAGCTTACAATCTAAAGTCCCTATTAAATTCCCATCAGTCCCTGCCCCAGTGAGCTTACAATCTAAGGTACCTATTTCAATTGGTCCCTGCCCCAGTGAGCTTACAATCTAAAGTCCCTATCACACTCCCATCAGTCCCTGCCCCAGTGAGCTTACAATCTAAGGTACCTATTTCCATTGGTCCCTACCCCAGTAAGCTTACAGTGTTATGACAATTTAGTCAGGGGCCACTTACCTGCCTGTAGATTCTAGATAGCACCCTGAGTGGGATGGAACTCAGAACCCTAATGCTGCAAGGCAGAAGTGCTACCCATTAATTCTGCTTCATCTATATAAACCGTTTACATATAAATATACTTTTTTAGTAGTTTCTGCTATTGGATAATCCTAAATAGAAAGCTGCCATTTTAAGTACTAAGGGCCGCCCCCTGGGATCATAGGATTCACAGTGCACACAAACAAGCCAAGGCACACATACATGCTAGGCCCCATCAGCCAATGAATGGGCAGAGTTCTGCCTTTTGCTCCCACACTACTTCCTGTTACAGTTAGAGCTGCATCACTTCCTGTCAGCTGATCCCTGAGGGAGCACACAGCCCATCACTAAATGGCGGCTCAAGGGAAAGGATGTAAAATGGCAATATTTACTAATAGATATGGCGAGATTCTTTAATATATCACTTAATATAATATAAACTAGCTGTTGGTTATATATTCATTCTGGGGGTATAGTTTCCCTTTAATGTCAGCTATGTACTAATATATATACTAATATTGATACAGATGATGGTGTGAGCGCAACAAGGTATTACTTATGCCATAGGGAATGCAAAAGCCCTCCAACAGAATTTTTGATAGAGATGCAATTGTTTCAAATTTGAGAATAACTATTATGCCCAACTAATACGGCGATGGGGAGTCCGGTCGCCCCTATGTGTGCAAATTTATATGTTGGTTTTTGGAAGAAATGTTTTTTTATACTTCTGAGTTCTATCAATGTGGCGCCACCTGCTGGTGATGTATTTCTGGGTTATTTTCTGGGTTAAGTCAATACCATTGCCCCAAAGATTAATTTTAATCTGGAAGTTTCTACAAAATGCGTTAATTTTCTGGGTGTAACTATTGAGAAATATAGTGGGGGGGTAGGTACTTTGATTTATAGAAAACCTACAGATTGGGATACTACACTTCATGCAGGGAGTTTCCATCCGTGGGGGTATAGAGCAATTTGCCCATCTCACAATTCCTACGGGTGCTACGTATTGGCAGTGACCCTGAGGACTGTGGGAATAAACTGCAGCACATGTATGATGGCTTTATGGAGCGGGTCACACAGATAAAATGTTGGATGGATCTCTATCGAGAGCTAAAACAATATATACAAACGGCGGTAAGAATAAACAAACCCCGGCTGGGGTACCTTTTGTGCAGACCTATAATATTCATTCAAATTATAATAGGAATCAAGTTATGGCTAATTGGAATATTATAGAAAGTGATAAAACTCTGGATGTGACAGTGAGACAGAAACCGACAGTAGTTTCCAAGAGACCAAGAAATCTTAGGGATATTTTAATATCAGCAGATCCTATAAATAATTATGGTAACACAAAATCTGGCACAGGGAGGCACGGCTGCTTCCGGTGTTATAATTGCTCTACTTGTCATTCCATTATTGAAGGAGATAGATTTGCACACCCGTATAGGGGAGACTATTTTAAAATTAATGGAGAAGGAAAGGTACAAACTCAGTAGCTTTATCAGAAAGGTCTATGTAAATACAGCCATAAGCACTCACAGAGTCCTCTGTCAAAAGATTAGTTGTGTCTGTAATTCCTCTGCCAGAGACACGCAGCTCTCTGCTCTCTCCCCTGCTGCCCCCTCCCTCAAGAATGCTAAGAACTCACTCCCTCCCTTAGGAATGTGGATCTGAGCCAATCATCAGGAAGCTGACTCATAGTCTTACTAACTGAGTATGTTCACTTGGTCTGGGTGTCTGTGCAGGAGTGAGGCATTATGGGAACTTTCTTTACACAGCTCAGAGTTTTTTTTTCTCTGTTTGGCTTCTGATCTTCTGAACAGGAGAAATATGGGGAGACTTAAGGGCACTATTGAGAGAACTGAAGGTATGCCTGCAGCTTGGGATTAACTCTTTATTAGCCTTTCCTTCTCCTTTAAAGGCAGGTATACTTGTTATACAAACTTTTGTGTATTTTGTTACTAAAGTGTCCATGTTCCCTGGTATACATAGGGAAGACAGTTTTGCCCTTTAAAAAAAAGATTCTCAGTACATAAATCCCATAATAAAACTGTATGTGAAAGAATGGTGAAAGGGGAATTAAAGGGGATGAAAATCCCGTAACTTTACATTTTGCCCATAATAACCATCCTGTGAGCTCCGGTGATTGAACAAGTGCCGCAGCTTAGTAGGGGTGGGGCAAAGAAATGATTGTGTGGCGAATCCTGGAATTTTGGATTCAAAGGTTGGAAACAGTACAACCAAAAGGTCTAAGTTCATACTTGTCCTTTAAATGCTTTTTAAATGTCAGGTGATGGATATGTTATGTTTTATACTTAGGGAAGGGTCGTTTATTAGACCCGCCTATTATGGGTGGTTCTTAATGTTATGATATAAATATTGCACGGGTGCAGCTGCGCAGCACAGAGCGGCCCCTTCCCTCATTGCACGGGTGCAGCTGCGCAGCACAGAGCGGCCCCTTCTCTCATTGCACGGGTGCAGCTGCGCAGCACAAAGCGGCCCCTTCCCTCATTGCACGGGTGCAGCTGCACAGCACAGAGTGGCCCCTTCTCTCATTGCACGGGTGCAGCTGCGCAGCACAGAGTGGCCCCTTCTCTCATTGCACGGGTGCAGCTGCGCAGCACAGAGTGGCCCCTTCTCTCATTGCACGGGTGCAGCTGCGCAGCACAAAGCGGCCCCTTCCCTCATTGCACGGGTGCAGCTGCACAGCACAGAGTGGCCCCTTCTCTCATTGCACGGGTGCAGCTGCACAGCACAGAGTGGCCCCTTCTCTCATTGCACGGGTGCAGCTGCGCAGCACAAAGCGGCCCCTTCCCTCATTGCACGGGTGCAGCTGCACAGCACAGAGTGGCCCCTTCTCTCATTGCACGGGTGCAGCTGCGCAGCACAAAGCGGCCCCTTCCCTCATTGCACGGGTGCAGCTGCACAGCACAGAGTGGCCCCTTCTCTCATTGCACGGGTGCAGCTGCACAGCACAGAGTGGCCCCTTCTCTCATTGCACGGGTGCAGCTGCGCAGCACAGAGTGGCCCCTTCTCTCATTGCACGGGTGCAGCTGCACAGCACAGAGCGGCCCCTTCTCTCATTGCATGGGTGCAGCTGCGCAGCACAGAGTGGCCCCTTCCCTCATTGCACGGGTGCAGCTGCGCAGCACAGAGTGGCCCCTTCTCTCATTGCATGGGTGCAGCTGCGCAGCACAGAGTGGCCCCTTCCCTCATTGCACGGGTGCAGCTGCGCAGCACAGAGTGGCCCCTTCTCTCATTGCACGGGTGCAGCTGCGCAGCACAGAGTGGCCCCTTCCCTCATTGCACGGGTGCAGCTGCGCAGCACAAAGCGGCCCCTTCCCTCATTGCACGGGTGCAGCTGCACAGCACAGAGTGGCCCCTTCTCTCATTGCACGGGTGCAGCTGCGCAGCACAAAGCGGCCCCTTCCCTCATTGCACGGGTGCAGCTGCACAGCACAGAGTGGCCCCTTCTCTCATTGCACGGGTGCAGCTGCACAGCACAGAGTGGCCCCTTCTCTCATTGCACGGGTGCAGCTGCGCAGCACAGAGTGGCCCCTTCTCTCATTGCACGGGTGCAGCTGCGCAGCACAGAGCGGCCCCTTCCCTCATTGCATGGGTGCAGCTGCACAGCACAGAGCGGCCCCTTCTCTCATTGCACGGGTGCAGCTGCACAGCACAGAGTGGCCCCTTCTCTCATTGCACGGGTGCAGCTGCGCAGCACAGAGCGGCCCCTTCCCTCATTGCATGGGTGCAGCTGCACAGCACAGAGCGGCCCCTTCTCTCATTGCACGGGTGCAGCTGCACAGCACAGAGCGGCCCCTTCTCTCATTGCACGGGTGCAGCTGCACAGCACAGAGCGGCCCCTTCTCTCATTGCACGGGTGCAGCTGCGCAGTACAGAGCGGCCCCTTCTGTCGTTGCACGGGTGCAGCTGCACAGCACAGAGCGGCCCCTTCTCTCATTGCACGGGTGCAGCTGCGCAGTACAGAGCGGCCCCTTCTCTCATTGCACGGGTGCAGCTGCACAGCACAGAGCGGCCCCTTCTCTCATTGCATGGGTGCAGCTGCACAGCACAGAGCGGCCCCTTCTCTCATTGCACGGGTGCAGCTGCACAGCACAGAGCGGCCCCTTCTCTCATTGCATGGGTGCAGCTGCACAGCACAGAGCGGCCCCTTCTCTCATTGCACGGGTGCAGCTGCGCAGCACAGAGCGGCCCCTTCTCTCATTGCACGGGTGCAGCTGCACAGCACAGAGCGGCCCCTTCTCTCATTGCATGGGTGCAGCTGCACAGCACAGAGCGGCCCCTTCTCTCATTGCATGGGTGCAGCTGCGCAGCACAGAGCGGCCCCTTCCCTCATTGCATGGGTGCAGCTGCACAGCACAGAGCGGCCCCTTCTCTCATTGCATGGGTGCAGCTGCGCAGCACAGAGCGGCCCCTTCTCTCATTGCACGGGTGCAGCTGCGCAGCACAGAGCGGCCCCTTCCCTCATTGCATGGGTGCAGCTGCGCAGCACAGAGCGGCCCCTTCTCTCATTGCATGGGTGCAGCTGCGCAGCACAGAGCGGCCCCTTCCCTCATTGCATGGGTGCAGCTGCGCAGCACAGAGCGGCCCCTTCTCTCGTTGCATGGGTGCAGCTGCACAGCACAGAGCGGCCCCTTCTCTCATTGCATGGGTGCAGCTGCGCAGCACAGAGCGGCCCCTTCTCTCGTTGCACGGGTGCAGCTGCGCAGTACAGAGCGGCCCCTTCTCTCATTGCATGGGTGCAGCTGCGCAGCACAGAGCGGCCCCTTCCCTCATTGCATGGGTGCAGCTGCGCAGCACAGAGCGGCCCCTTCTCTCGTTGCACGGGTGCAGCTGCGCAGTACAGAGCGGCCCCTTCTCTCGTTGCACGGGTGCAGCTGCGCAGTACAGAGCGGCCCCTTCCCTCATTGCACGGGTGCAGCTGCGCAGCACAGAGCGGCCCCTTCTCTCGTTGCATGGGTGCAGCTGCGCAGTACAGAGCGGCCCCTTCTCTCGTTGCATGGGTGCAGCTGCGCAGTACAGAGCGGCCCCTTCTCTCATTGCACGGGTGCAGCTGCGCAGTACAGAGCGGCCCCTTCCCTCATTGCACGGGTGCAGCTGCGCAGCACAGAGCGGCCCCTTCTCTTGTTGCATGGGTGCAGCTGCGCAGTACAGAGTGGCCCCTTCTCTCGTTGCACGGGTGCAGCTGCGCAGTACAGAGCGGCCCCTTCTCTCATTGCACGGGTGCAGCTGCGCAGTACAGAGTGGCCCCTTCTCTCGTTGCACGGGTGCAGCTGCGCAGTACAGAGCGGCCCCTTCTCTCATTGCACGGGTGCAGCTGCGCAGCACAGAGCGGCCCCTTCTCTCGTTGCACGGGTGCAGCTGCGCAGTACAGAGCGGCCCCTTCTCTCATTGCACGGGTGCAGCTGCGCAGTACAGAGCGGCCCCTTCCCTCATTGCACGGGTGCAGCTGCGCAGCACAGAGCGGCCCCTTCTCTCGTTGCATGGGTGCAGTTGCGCAGTACAGAGTGGCCCCTTCTCTCGTTGCACGGGTGCAGCTGCGCAGTACAGAGGCTGCTTTTCCACTTTACTGCGAATGCGTCAGAGACAGGAAGCAGAGACAGAGGAAGCAGGAGAGAGAGTCGCTCTATGGCGCTCGCTGAGACACCCCGGCCCGGGCCCTGTTAGCAGCAAACTGCAGGTCAGTGAATACAGTCAGCTGCTCCCCCAGTAACTGGGACTTTCCTTCTGCTTTAAATTCAGTTTTAACTCTTAAACATGTCATTATATTAGAGCTACAGAGAGATTAGTGTTCAGGCTGAAATCAGGGCGTGTCCCTTCATCCTGCCACAGGAAGTGGTCACAGCTGTGAGTGACAGGCGCTGCAGTAGCGGCCATTGTCCCACTGTGCTTCTGTTTCCTTCCTATGAAACGGCACTTAGTGGGACTGCAACTCTCCTACAAACTGTGCTGTACAGATAGTGGTGGCCCTCCAGCCGTTGTAATTAAAGGGTTAGTTTACCTTTACATTAACTTTTAGTTGGATGTAGACTGTGATATTCTGGGACAATCTGCAACTGGTCTTGATTTTTCATTTTTATGGTTTTTCAGTCTTTTTGTCTGGCAGCTCTCCAGTTTGGTGTATCTGGTTGCTAGTGTATTATTTAACTTAGCAACCAAGCAGCAGTTTGAACAGGAATATGAATAGGGGAGGGGCTGGATAGAAAGATAAGGAATTAAAAGTAACAATAACAATAAAACTGGAGCCTCACAGAGCAATAGGGTTTAACCCCCATTTGAAAGCTGGGAGGGGTCAGAAGAGGAAAGCAATTCATTCAAAACCAATTGCAAAAGACTTCCTTCTCACATACAAAACTACATTACCCACAATCCCCCGAGAGATTTGATTGTCATCCCCAGACCTTAAGCACTGGGACTTTCCCCTCAGGCGGCCTATCCCAGTATAGAGAGGGGAGGGGGGCAGTCTGGCATTGGGGAGAATAACAAGTCCTGGGGTTTGTACCGAGGGAATTATAACAGATATTCAGTGGGACATGACAGTAAATGGACACAGTTTTATTGGAAAATATAGATTATATATATAAAATATAAAGAGATCATAATGGTGCACGCCACTAACAAAAAATACAACCTGGGTAAAAGAGCCATATAAACTAAAATATTGCAGGAGTAATGCCGGCACACACAGGGTTTCATACAAATGTATATAAAATGATATTTATTGAGAAAAAAGGAGCAAAATAAACATAGCAAACCTCAACGTTTCAGTCCCCACTGGGCAAAAACTGAAGCACCTGCCTCCCCCCAGTGGGGACTGAAACGTTGAGGTTTGCTATGTTTATTTTGCTCCTTTTTTCTCAATAAATATCATTTTATATACATTTGTATGAAACCCTGTGTGTGCCGGCATTACTCCTGCTATATAAAATATAAATATACAAAAACCAAGACATTTTCCCATTCATTCATGTCTTTGCATTGTACGTGTATAATATCATAATAAAGCAATGGAGGAGGGGGAGTGGTTGGGGTTGGGGAGATGGAAAGGGATGTGGAATTGACAGGCTCAGAGCTTTATTTTCCACTTAAACTTAGACAACAAGGGAGGGATGGGGAGAAGGAGAGGGGTATTTAGTTCTCTTCTTCCTCAAGGCTGTCCCGGATGTAGTCATGGAGCAGAATGTGGATCAGTCAGTGACAGTCTTAGACTGACACCCTCTCTCCTCAGAATGAGGCAGTTCCTGGGGTACCATAAAACCTCCTTAAAACAGATCATAAGTGCCCTGGAACAGCCCATAAAGCACCGCCTGGTGCGCGAGGAGGTTCCTGGACACACAGTCTCTGAGTTCATGTTCCAGGGCACCAAGCAGGACCTGAGCCAATCGGCAGTCCCAAAATGTGTGCAAAGATGTTTCTTCTTGAATAATGCACCGCGTGCAATGCCGGTACCTGCACAGGTTACAGACATGCATGAAGGTTCTGAGGGGCAGCCCCCCCTGTATGGCCATCCATGCCATGTCCTTGTTGGTCAGTCTGTCTGAAGAAACATTCCCCCAAACAGTCTTGATTGTGTCCGCTGGGAGCCCTAGAATAGATTCCATCACATATTTGGCTCTGATCAACTTGTGGATTGTCTTTGATTTCCACAATTACGGGCTTGACTCCCTCCAGTCCCTCATAAACTTTGTAACATCCAGGTAAAACCAAGGGGTGTTCCAGTTGTAAGGGTTAGAGCTGGACATAGTTACCCCACGTCCCTTCCTGCAGGAGAATCAGGATCTGGTTGGACTATGAGGCCGGACACCTGTCCTTTTATGAGCTGAGTGAGCCAATCAGGCGCTTACACACCTTCACTGCCTCCTTCACTGAGCCCCTTCATGCTGCATTCTGGGTAGGAGGAGCCTATCAGTAGCATTTAATCCTGAGGATGTACATGTAACCTATTTATCAGCTCAATAGCTGCATTCTCAGACTGGTACCAGCAGAACATGGGTTACACTGTACTCTCTCACTCAGAATGGAAAAGTGGAAGAGGAAGGTGAGGGCACACCTCCCAACTGTCCCGCATTACGCCGGACGGTCCCGATTTTGAAACCCTGTCCCGCTGTCCCGGATAGGGACAGGGGAAGCTGAAGGATGTTGGGGGGAACTGAAGGATGTTGGGGGAGCTGAAGAATGTTGGGGGAACTGAAGGATGTTGGGGGGAGCTGAAGGATGCTGGGGGGAGCTGAAGGATGTTGGGGGGAGCTGAAGGATGTTGGGGGGAGCTGAAGGATGCTGGGGGGGCTGAAGGATGTTGGGGGGAGCTGAAGGATGTTGGGGAGGATGCTGGGGGGAGCTGGAGGATGTTGGTTGGATGCTGCAGTGAGGAGCAGCCCATAGTAGGGGGACACTGGGGGAGGACCAGCAATGTTTTAGGGGGTCCCTGCTCTAGCGCCAATGCAAAACATAACACCTGGCTACCAATGTCTGTCATGAGTCTGCCATTAAATACAGGTGCCACAGTGCGTAATGAAATCCTTAGGGCCACAATATGTCAGGTGTGGTTTTGTAAAATGGGCCTGTTTGGGGGGGGGGCGTGGCCATAAAGTGGGCGTGACCTAAAAAATTTTGCCGTGCTACGCGCGCCAGACATTTTTGCCCCTCCTTCTGATTTTCAAATGTTGGGAGGTATGGGTGAGGGTGTTGTGCCCCAAGAAGGGCCAAAATGTTGGCTACACTGTAATAAACATGAATAAAGAAGAATTCACATGAGCTGGAGTGCGGGTCTGTGCATCAATTTGTATTTCATAGATTTTATTAATATATAATATAAAAATAGTGGAATTTTGTTCTGTGCTGAACAGCCAATCACACTCATCCCATATAGTGACTGCAGATACTATTGATAAATATACAGGCTCTAGAACAATATTATGTAGGAAAGTCTATTGCTGTAATAGGGATTAACCCTTAACCTGCTGCTGCTTCATTAGTAAAACAGATATAAATATGAATCTTTTCCCTCCCTGTAGGTACAGAGTTGGAGCTGCTGAGTGAGGCGCCTGGGGGAGAGAAGGAGGAAATTCAGGGAAATGTTCTGTACAGAGACTCCCACTGACTGAGGCACCAGCTAAAGGGCCCCCCCGGGAACTGCCCCCCAAGGAGGGAGCTGGCAACCAAGGGACTCATCCATCTGCAGATCTGCCCCCAGAAGCACAGGAGAGATGGGTGGAGGGACCCCGAGGGGGCAGGGGGGCAGGATCCAACAGCTGGGGATAGAGATGCACCAACTGGATCTGAGGGTCAATATCACTGAGGAGCTGTGCAACTTGGCTGGTACATTGGGTTCCTTACTGGCACAGGGATCAGATGGAGCTGCACTGTGTGGGGCTGAGGGGGCAGATAATGAGGGCAGAGAGGCAGATGGGATAATGGCCCCTGGATTGGCTGATACTGTGCTGGGTATAAGGAGACTGATCTATGGGCAGGAGGCTACAGACCTGGTACTGGATATAAACACGGCTCATAATCGTGTATCTGTATCAGGGGACAGGAAATCTGCTTCCTACTCACTAACAGAACTACATTACCCACAATCCCCAGAGAGATTTCAGCTTTATGCTCAGGCTTTAAGCAGCAGGAGTTTCCCCTCAGGGCGACATTACTGGGAAGTGGAGGGCAGTGAATCAGGGAGCTGGGAGGTAGGGGCGGCCTATCCCAGTATAGAGAGGGGAGGGGGGCAGTCTGGTATTGGGTATAATAACAAGTCCTGGTGTTTGTACAGATGGAATAATAACAGATATTCAGTGGAACATGACAGTAAATGGACAGATTTACCCCACGTCCCTTCCTGCAGGAGAATTGGGATCTGGTTGGACTATGAGGCCGGACACCTGTCCTTTTATGAGCTGAGTGAGCCAATCAGGCGCTTACACACCTTCACTGCCTCCTTCACTGAGCCCCTTCATGCTGCATTCTGGGTAGGGTGGGAATGGTGCCTGGGTGAGAATCATTAGAGAGAGAGAAAAGGGAGCTGAAGTACTGACAGTAGAGAGGGAGACAGACAGACAGATAAGAGACAGTGAGGATCTGACCCCAGGCAGAGAGAAGTTGGACCCAGAGACCCGGATGGAGGAGGGGGCTGCTGTGTCTCATATAATCCACAAGGGGGAGGCAGAGAGGGAAGAGTTGGCCGGGCAGATCCCTGACATGGAGGAGCTGTGCAACTTGGCTGGTACATTGGGTTCCTTACTGGCACAGGGATCAGATGGAGTTGCACTGTGTGGGGCTGAGGGGGCAGATAATGAGGGCAGAGAGGCAGATGGGATAATGGCCCCTGGATTGGCTGATACTGTGCTGGGTATAAGGAGACTGATCTATGGGCAGGAGGCTATAGACCTGGTACTGGATATAAACACAGCTGGGAATTATTTATCTTTATCAGGGGACAGGAAATCTGCTTCCTACTCACTAACAGAACTACATTACCCACAATCCCCAGAGAGATTTCAGGTTTTGGCTCAGGCTTTAAGCACCAGGAGTTTCCCCTCAGGGCGACATTACTGGGAAGTGAAGGGCAGTGAATCAGGGCACTGGAGGGTAGGGGCGGCCTATCCCAGTATAGAGAGGGGAGGGGATCAGTCCTGGATTGGGGAGAATAACAAGTCCTGGGGTTTGTACAGATGGAATAATAACAGATATACAGTGAGACATGACAGTAAATGGACACTGTTACCCCACATCCCTTCCTGCAGGAGAATCAGGATCTGGTTGGACTATGAGGCCGGACACCTGTCCTTTTATGAGCTGAGTGAGCCAATCAGGCACTTACACACCTTCACTGCCTCCTTCACTGAGCCCCTTCATGCTGCATTCTGGGTATGGGGGGAGGGTGTTTGGGTGAGAATCATTAGTTAGGGGGATACCCAGGAAGGAAATACAGAGAGAGGTCACATGACTTTAGGGAAAATTAGTCATTTAAGCCTGAAAATGCTCAATATGGCTTTTCTGCCCTTAAGGAAGGCTGCCATCTTTCCACGCTGACTATACCAGCCAGGATAGAGGGGGGTCTATGAGGTAGTGGAGCTGCACCATCCCGGGGCAGGCAGCTGGGGGCAGATGAACTATATATATATATATATAGGATTTTTACCATTAACCCCTTTTATTTCCTTCTATGTAGTAAGGACGTGTGCTGTCTCCCCGGCACTTTCTGATTCTGCCCTATCAGGGTAACATTTTGTATTGTTCTGTTTTATTTACTATTTTAATAACTAATAATGTTCAATGTTTCCCTAACTGGGCGCATTCACCTGTCCGTGCGTGTGTGTATACCTTCTTGTCCGTTGGTTTAGGGGCTAAAGGGACATTAGGCGTCTCACCTGCCAAAAGTTCGTTTTTTTTTTTTTTTATCTGAAAGGATAAACCTTAAAAATGTAATGCCAAACTGCTCAGGGTGCCTTTGTAAGGACTTTTGCAACATTTTGCATTATTTCTTTTTTCCGTTTCAGAGCTATTTCACTCTATATTAACTGCCAATATAATGAATTTTGTAACAGCGCCACCTGCTGGTCAGTTCCTGTAATGGTACCGTCAGAGAGATTTCCGTTCAGAAGGAAAACAGAGACGTGTTCTGATGTTGCTCTGCTCAGGGAAGAGATCAGAAGCCCCAGATGCCCTTTCCCTTCTCCTTTCTAAGCAGAAAAATATCAGAACCCTGTTTTCCTTTTGCAGGGAAATCTCTCTGACTGAACCATTACAGGAACTGACCAGCAGGTGGCGCTGTTACAAAGTTCATTATATTGGCAGTTAATAGAAACTGAAATAGCTCTGAAACTGAAAAAAGAAATATTGCAGAAGTCCCTAAATCCCTTTAATAAAAAAGGAATAGTATTACTCAATAACAGATCAGATTGACTGAAATGATATAAGATAAATATTACTGTAAGAGTTTTATATAAGGGTATGTGGCTGCTGCTGTTACAGACTAGCATGGGGGCCGCTATATGTCACTAGTTTATTACTTTGCTTTATTAAAGATTTTCTTGTTTCCCTGTGTCGTATGTTCTTTCCAAATGGAGCCGCCTGGTTTTATAGATTCAGACTCACTGCGGTGGGGGGGGGGGTCTGTACTTGATGTGCCCCATACTCAGCCTGTCAGTTATATCTGCCCTACCGTTGGCCCCCATACTGGCCTGTACATTGGAACCCTGCCCTGAGGGCTTGGGGAACTATTTACGTACTTTGGCCATTTAGAGAATGGCTCCACCCACACTCCCAATGGGAAGGAGGAAATACAGGTTAAAGGAGCATGTGGCCCAAATGGACAGGTCACATGATATTGGCCTCCGTTCTATTGTTCTGTGTGAGTTAAAAACTGGATGATTGGAATGGAGAGAGGAAGGAAGACCTTTTTACTTCCTCCTCTTCCTCTCACCATAGGGCGATATTGTGCAGCAGCAGATTGGTTCCCAATGTTCCTGATCAATGAGCCATATAGATTGTACATGGATATAAGTTGGGTTTGGTCTTAAAGGAGAAGGAAAGTCATTTTGGCATTTTACTGCCAATAGATTTGCCACATTAGTGCCACCTAGAACCCTATATGTATTCTGCAGAAAGCTTTACCTGCCTGAGTAACAGCCCTAGAAGCTCCCTCTGATAGCAGCTGCCATTTTAGCTTGGTCTTGGGAGCTTCCTGCTGCAGTTATAGCCGTTATAGCTTAGATCTCACATTCCTAAGGGAGGGGGCAATAAGTTCTTATGCATTCTTATGGGAGGCAGGAGCAGGAGAAGGGAGGGAGGAAGGAGGAAACTGAGCAGACTCGAGCCCCAAACCTGATGGAGCCCTAAAATATAGGTAGAACAGAAGAACATGTTTACAAAAAAGGAAACAAGAAATCCGGTGTATCTTTTGATAGAAAACTCATTGCAGTTTTTCTGTGAGTGCTTATGGCTGTATTTACACAGACCTTTCTGATAAAACTACTGAGTTTGTACCTTTCCTTCTGCTTTAAATTCGTAAAAAACATTGCACAGATCTTTCATCTCTATATGTATGGCTGCCATTACAGTAAACTGGAGAACTGGGAAGGGGGGGACTCATACAATGAATAAATAAATGTAACTCAGTTGGTTATATGAGCATTACGCCTCTCACTTTTTAGGTATTGACCCCTCCCATTATCCTACACCCAAGTGTGTCTGGGAAACCAACTCCCCCTATGCCCACACAGGGGCCAGTAATGCTCCCAGTAACCGGGAGGGATCTGACAGTCACAGAGCTGATTGGCCAAAGCCGGATACAGAATTTCTGGAAGAGAGACACAAGTATTAGAAAACTGCCCCAAATCCCTACAGCCCCTGAGATAATAACCCCTTAACCGCCAGGGCAGCCCTTAGTGCTGGAGGTGCCAGGGCAAGATATACATATGTATGGGTGGCATTGTGGGACAGAATGGCAGAAGGAACCCTATGCAATGCCCCTCCCTAGACTGGCAGCTCCTGCTATCCTGGCACTGCTTGGGCAAGCCGGGGGCACAGGTGATCCAGCTCCTCCAATAACAGAGGGCGACCATCACAGGAGGAAGGGCGAGAGGAAGAGAACAGTCCCTGTTGGAGAAGCAATCAGTCTTACCGTGCCAAGAGCCGGAGCTCATGGATTTAGTAAAAAGGATCAACATTCCCAAAAGGAAAGTTAGTAAAGTTATTGGCCACTTACAGTTCCTCCCCCTGCAGCTTCTGTGTCCCTCTCTGTACCAGTCTCTGTGATAATAATAATAGTGCATCTACTTAGCAGCAGCGTTGCCCCAGCTCAGGCACAACAAAGGCTTCTGGGTACCGTCTTAAGGCGACAGTCAGGTTTTAGTCTTCTTACGAGGAATGTTTGGGTATCGATCGTATGTTTCAATTCAACTGATATTCAGATGGAAATTGTAGGGTTAAAGTCCTAGAAAGAAGAATTGTATGAAAGTTATGTGCCGGAACTACATTGTCGGTCGCCCAGGGATATCGTCAGATACACAATACGGGCGCAGATATCCTATTTGTCTAACTTTTTATAGTTTTATTTGTTTGTGCTTTTGGAAATCTGTGGTTCTAGAGAACAGAAGTTTATAGGTGGTTTCAAAAAAACTCAAAAGTTTATAAATCTTCCCTTTAATGTTCAAACCTGCCCAATCCTCAAATTGATCAATATCCATATTGGTTGGGTACCGATAATTGTACCAAATGCTCATACGGGATTATACGATACATTTCACAGCATTAGTTGCACTTTATTTGCAAAGTACTTGCTTAAAGCATATATATGGGATAAGTGAAATTCCCCCTATCCTTATAGGCAATTATGAATAATATTCACTTTGGGTTAAAAATTAATCCTATCTTTAAAAATGGCCTTTATTGGAAAGTCCTATAGATCCTCTAAGGTCCCTATCAGGTCAGCCTAGCTGCTGATTGGTTCCTATCCTACAGTGCCGCCGCCCCCCTGCACAGCCTGGGATAGGAGGCAGCAGGAAGTGGAACAGATGGGCGGGGCTTAATGGTTGTCACAGCCTGGGTTTCGGAAGGACTGTTCGGGTCAAAACCTCCAGCCTGGTTTCCCAAATTAGGAAAACTGGGCAGGATTCACTGACATTGATGCGGCAGTTGGGTAATCATAAATCACTGCGTCATAGCCCCGCCCTGTGACATCATGGCCCTGCCTCTTCCCCACCCACCGTGACATCTCCCCCCGCCCCCTGTCAGGTGAAGAAAGCCGGCAGAGGTGGCAACTCTATTGGGACTAGTGGGGTTTTTGCAGACATTTTCAATAAATCAGCCCCAAACACTACTTTATAAAGCACATTCCCTCTATATATACAGTATATACACTGGCACATTCTCATTCACACAACATGTCTCCTTTAGGAAGGTTTGAGTGACTGTGGGATCTGCTTTCTCTATAGGTGTAGAACCCCCCCTCCCAGCCACTCTCCTACCTGAAAGCGAGTGGGTGGTGAGAGCTGCTAGGGATCATGGGATGCGAGTGGGTGGTGAGAGCTGCTAGGGATCATGGGATGTGAGGGGGTGGTGAGAGCTGCTAGGGATCATGGGATGCGAGTGGGGGGTGAGAGCTGCTAGGGATCATGGGATGTGAGTGGGGGGTGAGAGCTGCTAGGGATCATGGGATGCGAGTGGGTGGTGAGAGCTGCTAGGGATCATGGGATGTGAGTGGGGGGGTGAGAGCTGCTAGGGATCATGGGATGCGAGTGGGTGGTGAGAGCTGCTAGGGATCATGGGATGTGAGTGGGGGGTGAGAGCTGCTAGGGATCATGGGATGCGAGTGGGTGGTGAGAGCTGCTAGGGATCATGGGATGTGAGTGGGGGGTGAGAGCTGCTAGGGATCATGGGATGCGAGTGGGTGGTGAGAGCTGCTAGGGATCATGGGATGCGAGTGGGTGATGAGAGCTGCTAGGGATCATGGGATGCGAGCGGGTGGTGAGAGTTGCTAGGGATCATGGGATGCGAGTGGGTGGTGAGAGCTGCTAGGGATCATGGGATGCGAGTGGGTGGTGAGAGCTGCTAGGGATCATGGGATGTGAGTGGGTGGTGAGAGCTGCTAGGGATCATGGGATGCGAGCGGGTGGGCAGGTTACTGGGTAGGTTGGGTCCCTCTACTGGAGGGGGAGTGCTGGGTAATTACGCTACTGGGGAGTGCTGGGTAATTACGCTACTGGGGAGTGCTGGGTAATTACGCTACTGGGGAGTGCCGGGTAATTACGCTACTGGGGAGTGCCGGGTAATGACGCTACTGGGGAGCGCTGGGTAATTACGCTACTGGGGAGTGCCGGGTAATGACGCTACTGGGGAGCGCTGGGTAATTACGCTACTGGGGAGTGCTGGGTAATTACGCTACTGGGGAGTGCTGGGTAATTACGCTACTGGGGAGTGCTGGGTAATTACGCTACTGGGGAGTGCCGGGTAATGACGCTACTGGGGAGCGCTGGGTAATTACGCTACTGGGGAGCGCTGGGTAATTACGCTACTGGGGAGCGCCGGGTAATTACGCTACTGGGGAGTGCTGGGTAATTACGCTACTGGGGAGTGCCGGGTAATGACGCTACTGGGGAGCGCCGGGTAATTACGCTACTGGGGAGTGCTGGGTAATTACGCTACTGGGGAGTGCTGGGTAATTACGCTACTGGGGAGTGCTGGGTAATTACGCTACTGGGGAGCGCTGGGTAATTATGCTACTAGGGAGCGCTGGGTAATTACGCTACTGGGGAGTGCTGGGTAATTACGCTACTGGCAGGAGTAGAGCCTAAGACAAAGCCTCCACCTCATTTCCAACACTCCCATCTGTACTTAATGAGGATGCCGATCTTTATGCTTTAACCGTAACTGCCCTCCCTAAATAAATAATACTTTCCATATGAATGAATATAATGTGAATATAATGTGAATGCCTCAAATAGCACTCCCTCTTTCTACTTGTTATTATAAAACCAGAAGTTTGTTGTTTCCTTTATCCTTATGATGTGCAGGGTAAGTACCACCCAGCAGCATTTATACCTTACCCCCATCCACATGGTGTGTGTCATCCCTTTCTATATAACGGCACACCCCCACCTAGTGGTTGCTGCTGAAACTACAGGGAAACTCCCATTTTACCAGAAAAGAAAACATACACAGTGAGGACCATCCTTAGGTGCCCATATCCCACAAGGCCGCCCCCTGGTGCCTGTTTAAAGGGGAACCCAACCTAAGGGGCCCAATTCTTGGGATCCCTACACATGAAACAAATGGACAAGCCCAAATAGTTTTAATGCTAATAATCATTTCACCCCATCAACATGTGCCTGAAACTGACATTTCAATACATTTCAGTCCCCCCCGCCCCAAACTATGATATGGGAGGGGCCTTGTTACTCTGAGAGGTTCTGTGGGACAATAGTCAGGGTGGGGTCAGTTGGCTCCCTGCTGGGCTACTTGCCCCCATACAGGCTTTTATATGCAGAGGAACGAGTAACAATGGGAGAAGTAAGGGAGGAGCCGGGGCAGAATCTCCCCTTTATCCTCATTACTCCCCATGGCTAAGGGCAGAAGGGGGGAGTAGTATAAAGAGTTGGGGAATATCTCCAAGGAGCAGATTTCTGGGGAGAGTCTCTGCTGAGGACGTACCAGGGGGAAGAGAAGAAGAGCCGGACAGGAAGGAATTCTTACCCAGACACAGGTAATTATACTGGGGGCTCCTTATTAGTTATTATTATCTTCTCATATTCCAACAATAATAAGCCCAATAATTCCTTCCATTAATGGGGAGCCAGGCAGGAGCCGGTCAGGGAGGATTAAAGGCACAAATATCGGAGAGTATTTCAGGCTTTAGTTCTTAGGCTTCTATTCTTTTCCCAAGTTACTGCCGGGATGTTCCCCACATGGCTACGGATAAATGGGACTTACAGGGGTCTCTTATCTGCCATATTCTCCCTTCTGGGGGTTATGGAACATAAACAGAATTATGGGAATGTGACTTCATTGCTTTATTCCTGTGCAATGATACTGGGGCCCGGCCGCCCCGGCTATAAGTGATTCAAGGGGAGTTCATTTCCAGCCGGCACCAAAGGAAAGGGCTCGGCATTGGGTTGGGTTAGGCAGGGCCCCTTGTTAGGCCAATGGGGAATATACCCGGGTTTCATAATTATTTCTTATTATGGATTTTAGACATTGTATGTCCATGTTGCCTTTGATATGTTTGTATCTACAGCCCATGGTTTTACATTTGTGGTTTTTAACTATTAATATTAAAAAAGCATCAGACCCCAGTATGTCATTTATAAGCACTAATGTACCTCCTATGGGAAAATATCAGCAAGAAATGACAAACCGTATAAAGGAACAAAGTGCCATTAAATGCTAAGGTTTCCTCTGATATATATATATATTTCATATTATTTATAGTGGGGGCCACTACTTGTTATAATACAGAGACTCAGTGGGGCAGAGGGATCTGTTTAATCTGTGGATATGATTCATTTATCAGAACAGTATGGCAGCTCCTATATATAAATCATATACTGTAATTAAACACACATATTCAGTATCAATACAGTTCCCTTGGGCAAGATAACCTGCGCCATTGGGTTCCCATAACATTTATAAGAAAAGCAAATAAATGTAAATGCAGGTTACAAACACAGCGGGGGTCATTTATTAACAGTGGGCAAATTTGGACATGGGCAGTAACCCATGGCAACCAATCAAATTGTTATATTCATTGTTCTACATCCAGCTGCCCGAAAAGAGGTCAGCACTGACTGGTTGCTATGGGTTACTGCCCATGGGCAAATTTGCCACTGTTGATAATGAGCCCCACTGTGTGTGGGGGAGGGGATAGGCTGATGAATGTTGGGCCCATGGATACTGTCTCCTTCCCTAATGGGCCCAGCACATTGCCGGAGGTTGGGGAGATCTCCTGCACAGTATAACCCAACTCTTTATAACTTCAACAGGTTCCCGGGGGGTCGGACTGGAGAGAATAAGGATTTACCCAGAGGGAGATTTTCCCAATCCCAGAGACCAGCAGGATACAAGAGAAAATAATGCTGCTTCATATCAGTAAGTCTCCCATAATCCCCTACAGAGGGATGTTACTAATTCGCTATATTATATATATATATATTGTCCATTCCCCTAAACATGTACACATTCACCTTCCATAGGATTCTTATTTTAAAAGAAGATGTAAAGTCAAAAATCAAAATCCTTGCGTGTTATTTAGACCAATGAAATAAATGTATTTAGCAGCCTATGCCCCGCCCCTGTAATGAGCTCTGATCACAGCTCCTGGGAACCTACACGCCCAGGGGCCGGCCCGATATGAAGGAAAGCAGGGACTGCTCTGTACCAGACTTGAAATAAAAACAAAAGCCGGGACTGCCCTATAACTGAACAAATAGCCCAGGAGTTTCCTGGATTGTCATTGGTCAGTTGCTGATAAGGGCAAGTTAGTCCCAGATAAGGAAGTAAAACAGGAGCGGAGAGTAAGACTCGCCCCCTCCTCCTCCGGCTGCAGATACTGAGGGATACAGAGCCCCAGTTAGCTGTGTTTAACCCTGTGTTAACTGCTTTGCCATCTGATATTTTAGAACGACATCTGTTATAGAGCTTTCCTTATTAGGGCTATATATATATATATATATATATATACAGGTATGGGACCCGTTATCCAGAATGCTCAGGACCAAGGTTATTCCAGATAAGAGGGTTTTCCGTAATTTGGATCCTCATACCTTAAGTCTACTAAAAAATCAATAAAAAATTAATTAAACCCAGTAGGATTGTTTTGCATCCAATAAGGGGTAATTATATCTTAGTTGGGATCAAGTACAGGTACTGTTTTATTATTACAGAGAAAAGGGAATCATTTAACCATGAAATAAACCCAATAGGGCTGTTCTGCCCCCAATAAGGGGTAATTATATCTTAGTTGGGATCAAGTACAGGTACTGTTTTATTATTACAGAGAAAAGGGAATCATTTAACCATTAAATAAACCCAATAGGGCTGTTCTGCCCCCAATAAGGGGTAATTATATCTTAGTTGGGATCAAGTACAGGTACTGTTTTATTATTACAGAGAAAAGGGAATCATTTAACCATTAAATAAACCCAATAGGGCTGTTCTGCCCCCAATAAGGGGTAATTATATCTTAGTTGGGATCAAGTACAGGTACTGTTTTATTATTACAGAGAAAAGGGAATCATTTAACCATTAAATAAACCCAATAGGGCTGTTCTGCCCCCAATAAGGGGTAATTATATCTTAGTTGGGATCAAGTACAGGTACTGTTTTATTATTACAGAGAAAAGGGAATCATTTAACCATTAAATAAATCCAATAGGGCTGTTCTGCCCCCAATAAGGGGTAATTATATCTTAGTTGGGATCAAGTACAGGTACTGTTTTATTATTACAGAGAAAAGGGAATCATTTAACCATTAAATAAACCCAATAGGGCTGTTCTGCCCCAATAAGGGGTAATTATATCTTATTTGGGATCAAGTACAGGTACTGTTTTATTATTACAGAGAAAAGGGAATCATTTAACCATGAAATAAACCCAATAGGACTGTTCTGCCCCCAATAAGGGGTAATTATATCTTAGTTGGGATCAAGTACAGGTTCTGTTTTATTATTACAGAGAAAAGAAAATCAATTTAAATTCTTATTTGATGAAAATAGAGTCTATGGGAGTCTTTCCATAATTCGGAGCTCTCTGGATAACAGGTTTCCGGAAAATGGATCCCATACCTGTGTATATATATATAAGATTTTTGGCTTTACATCCCCTGTAGGAATGTGATGTACTCCTTGCACCCATAACATTTCCTGCAAAGCTTTCACTGGTGAGTCCCCATTGGATTCTGTCTCTAGGAGGTAGAAGAGATGGGGCTTTTTTTTTTACTAAAGTCTAATTAATCCTTTTACTTCTTTGCTATTAGGGAATTGGCCTGAGAAAGAGCAGCAGAACCTCAGTGCTGGGAGATATTGTTTAGTTCCATATGGATCTGACATGTCCAGGATGAAGAAGATCATAGAAGTTGGAAGGGAAAGTAAAAATGTTCAGGGGAACCTCAGCCGAACCCAAACTCCCAATGAATCTGTCAGAACCCCCAACCAGAATGATAGGTTCCAGGTATCTCAGGAACATTGTGTTGATGGAACCTCTTCTGCTCTACAAATACAAAAGCTCCATAATACTACTAATATACAGGATATCAGAAGGCCCAATATTTCCAAACTTAAAAAGGCGAAGTCCTCTGTAAAATCACACATTGCCAAGATGTGTCACCAAGGCACAAAAATGCATATTTCCTCTAAAGCCCACAGTGCCGTGAAACCTTTTATCTGCCCAAAATGTGAGAGGAGATTTTGTGACATCCGGAACCTTCTCACCCACCAGAGAATCCACACGGGGAGGAGCTTTGTCTGCTCTAAATGTGGGAAATGTTTCTCTCACAGAAAGATCCTCATTGCTCATAAATGGGTTCATACTGGGAGGAAACCATTCACCTGCACTGAATGTAATAAGGGCTTCTTATGGAACAGGGACCTTCAGGAACATAAAAAGAGCCATAAAAGAAGAAAAAATAGCAGCTATCTCTTGGCTCACACGGGAAAGAGACTGAAAGAAGTTAGTACTGACTCTTGTAAAAGAGAGAAGGTGTTTTACTGCAGAGAGTGTGGTAAAAGCTTCAGGCAAAAGTCTAGGCTTGAGATCCACATTCAGTGCCACACAGGCGAGAAGCCATTTGTCTGTGTTCATTGTGGGAAAGGCTTCAGAGATAAGTATAAACTCAGTCTGCATCTAAGGATTCACACAGGAGAGAAACCATTTGTCTGCACTGAGTGTGGGAAAGGCTTCAGGAAAAAGTGTGATCTCAAATCTCACCTTCATATTCACACCGGAGTGAACCCATTTGTCTGCACTGAGTGTGGGAAATGTTTCAGGGATAAAAGCGAACTGAACATTCATATTAACGTACACACAGGAAAGACTTTCCCCTGTACGGAGTGTGGCAAATCCTTTGCAGCAAAGAACAATCTGAAAAGGCACCAAATGGTTCACACTGGGGAGAAACCACACGAGTGCACAGAGTGTGGGAAACGATTCATGGAGAAAAGTAAACTAGAGAGACATTATCTAAATCATACTGGAGTGAAACCATTCAGCTGCTGTGAGTGTGGAGAACAGTTCAAATGGAAACACCAGCTCCAGTATCACCAACTGAGTCACACAGGGGAGAAACCATTTGTGTGCCCTGAGTGTGGGAAACCATATAAGAGCTACAGTGCACTGAGGTACCACCTCCAGACTCACATTAGATGATAGTATCTTGCTAGTATCCCACATCTCAACGTTCCTGAGCTATCCCTCATCTCAACGTTCCTGAGCTATCCCTCATCTCAACGTTCCTGAGCTATCCCACATCTCAACGTTCCCGAGCCATCCTACATCTCAACGTTCCTGAGCTATCCCTCATCTCAACGTTCCTGAGCTATCCCACATCTCAACGTTCCTGAGCCATCCTACATCTCAACGTTCCTGAGCTATCCCTCATCTCAACGTTCCTGAGCTATCCCACATCTCAACGTTCCCGAGCCATCCTACATCTCAACGTTCCTGAGCTATCCCACATCTCAACATTCCTGAGCTATCCCTCATCTCAACGTTCCTGAGCTATCCCACATCTCAACGTTCCTGAGCTATCCCACATCTCAACGTTCCTGAGCTATCCCTCATCTCAACGTTCCTGAGCTATCCTACATCTCAACGTTCCTGAGTTATCCTACATCTCAATGTTCCTGAGCTATCCCACCTGCCCTCATCAGTGGCGGCCATATTCAGTGCATTTGCTGCTTAAGTGAATGGGAATCCAAGACAAATGAAGAAGAGGGTTTTGACTGAGGTTCTTTCTGAGAGCAGCACAAATGCTCTAAAGGTGTAATTGGACAAACCAAATACTGTTACACATTTTGTTTTATGAGTTCATGAACACTATATACAAATACTGCAAGAGGAATGCATAGAGAAACATAGGGGCAAATGTATTCAGTGAAGATGGGTCGTTATTCTGGTGAAGATTTCTAGTTTTCTGTAGTCACCAACCAGTCTGTTTTGGAAGCAGAAGGCAAAAAGACAGAAATACACATAATCAGTGTTGTTATCTTTCCCCAACAAGAACCTTATTATTTAACAAGACTCAAAAGGGTCTTCAGCATAAAAGACGCTTGTTTATTAATTAATAAAATACAAAGCCTTGTCAGCAACACAAACCAGTGAATTACATGTGATACAAAGAACTTCAAATGAAGTCGTCATTCGTTACAGATTATATTGGCAACTTCATTACATCATTTACGAGTTCCAAAGGATAAGGAAACCCCTTAGACCAATAGTAGAAGCCCTAGGATATTCCTGCCATTCAGTTCCTCTCCTGCTGATACAGTTACAGTTACACCCAATCATGAAACAAATAAACAAAACCAAATACATTAAAATACAAATAACGGTTTCAGCCCATCCGTATATTCCCCATTCAGCCCCCCGGGGATCTGTTTATCTGTGGGACAATAATCAGGGTGGGCGGATTGTTTTCCTGCTGGGACATTTTTCTGATACTTCATGTATGTATTATGATATTTAAAGGCAAATTCATCTTTCTAAGGGAGGAGAAGGCGAATTAAACCCCCTCAAACTGATGATCAGCCCCTGTATAAATAAGGGGTCCCCCCAACTGTGCTTCCTTCTCATACACAGAACTGTAACACAGAGTAAATCAGAAATACACAGGATATTTTATTCCCACTCAGATCTACCAATCACCAAAGGGTTTGTTTCTCCAATGACTTGGTGGGATAATAATCTGAATGGGACCTGTGTTTGTGGGGCAGTTGTCTCTATACTTCATATAGAATTAGCTCAGGGGAACAACAAGATGAGACACAGGAACATTGGGGAGAGCTTTTTATAATCATTCCTATCTTCTCCCATATGAGATGTTTGGCTTCTATTGCTCTCTGGTGGGGAATAGCCTTCCCGTCACTGCTCCCCATACCAACCAATTGGAAATGCAATGCCTGAAGCAGCCAGGAGGGCTAAACAGCACTGGGAGCAGTGGGGACAATTGAACCTCTGGTTAGGGATGTTCCAGCAACACTATCCCTTCAGGGGATCTCCCAAGAGAAGATCTTAGGAGACAAACAGAAACCCCTAACCCTGTAGGCAATTATGAATAATATCCGGTGCTGGTTTCCCTTTGGGCTAAACATTAACCCTATCTGTAACAATGGCCCCTTTATTGGAGCTCCCTATAGATCCTCTCAGGTCCCTGTCTGGGTTTCACATGAGGGGTGGGCGTGTCCTAACGGTCCCTGCCAGAAACACAGAAGAAGGGGGAGAGCCAATCACAGCCCTGCAGTCACACAAGCACAGACAGGCTTCAGGAAGTGGGACAGATGGGTGGGACTAGTGGGGTTTTTGGAGAAACTTTCAATAAATTAGACTGAATCCATAGGCAGATTACAATAAAGCTAAGCCCCCCCAAACCTGCTTGGCACCTTAAAAAAAAAAAGAAAAAACTCCCTCCGTTTCTGTGCTGTCCTGGAACCCTTAACATCAGGAAATTGTCTTGTGTTCCTGCAAGCGCCGGTTCTGCTGTAATCAGCTGTGCTCTGATTGGATCTTTCTTCTTGTGGATTCTCCAATCAGAGCACGGCTTTCTTGGCAGACAGTAAAACTGACCAATCAAGGCACAGATGCAGACAGGGCTCGGGAGATATTACAAACTGAAGGCAGTGCAGGGGTTCACTTTTTGTTTTTAAAGGAACAGTAACACCAAAAAATTCAAGTGAATAAAAGAAATTCCAATATAATGTACTGCTGCCCTGCACTGGTACAACCGGTGTGTTTGCCTCAGAAACACTACTATGGTTTATATAAAGAATGCAGCTGTGTAGCCATGGGGGCAGCCATTCAAAGGAGAAAAGGCACAGGCACTTAGCAGAAAACAGATAAAACACTATTGTATTCTACAGAGCTTATCTGTTATCTGCTATGTAACCTGTGCCTTTTCTCCTTTTTTCCAGCTTGAACAGCTGCCCCCGGGGCTACACAGCAGCTTATTATATAAACTATAGTAGGGTTTCTGTAGCAAACACCCCAGCTGTACCAGTGCAGGAACGGCTGCCCCCGGGGCTACACAGCGGGGTATTTATATAAACTATAGTAGGGTTTCTGTAGCAAACACCCCAGCTGTACCAGTGCAGGAATGGCTTCCCCCGGGGCTACACAGCGGGGTATTTATATAAACTATAGTAGGGTTTCTGTAGCAAACACCCCAGCTGTACCAGTGCAGGAATGGCTGCCCCCGGGGCTACACAGCGGGGTATTTATATAAACTATAGTAGGGTTTCTGTAGCAAACACCCCAGCTGTACCAGTGCAGGAATGGCTGCCCCCGGGGCTACACAGCGGGGTATTTATATAAACTATAGTAGGGTTTCTGTAGCAAACACCCCAGCTGTACCGGTGCAGGAACGGCTGCCCCCGGGGCTACACAGTGGGGTATTTATATAAACTATAGTAGGGTTTCTGTAGCAAACACCCCAGCTGTACCACTGCAGGAATGGCTGCCCCCGGGGCTACACAGCGGGGTATTTATATAAACTATAGTAGGGTTTCTGTAGCAAACACCCCAGCTGTACCAGTGCAGGAACGGCTGCCCCCGGGGCTACACAGTGGGGTATTTATATAAACTATAGTAGGGTTTCTGTAACAAACACCCCAGCTGTACCGGTGCAGGAATGGCTGCCCCCGGGGCTACACAGCAGCTTATTTATATAAACTATAGTAGGGTTTCTGTAGCAAACACACAACTTTTACCAGTGCAGGGCAACAGTACATTATATTTCTTTCACTTTAAAACTCTTTAATTTTTTTATGTTACTGTTCCTTTAATATATTCTTTATTTTGATTTCAGGAATAGTTGGGGTACAGAAAAAAGAAGGGGATGGGGAAGGAACAAATGCACTGACATTCAGTTACGTACAGCAGGAATAAACAAGGATTGACAACAAGTTCTATAGCATTGGGGTCAGATGGTTTATGGGGAGTTCAAATAAATTCCTATGGCAACGGGGCTGTGTGGGGGGTTTATTAGTGAAAGTGACCCAGGGTTCCCAGAGTCTCCAATAAGCGCTGCTATTATTGTGGCTCATATACGTAATCTCCTCTAATGTTCTCATTTCCGCTACTAAATATATCCATTGTAGGTACGTTGGGGGGTCTTTCGCTTTCCAATATCTTGGGATTAAGGTTCTAGCAGCGTCAGTAGTTGCTGGGTAAGTATATCTGTAACACACAGTTTTTCTGAGGGATTAGATTTAGAAAGATAGTTGGTATTTTGTTTTCTTTGTTATTTTTGTTATAGTTGCTATTGTTTCCAGAATTTTGGACCAGTAAGTTTTCATTTGGGGGCATGAGAACCATATGTGGGTGTGGTTTCCCGCTCCCTTATCACATCTCCAGCAAGAGCCTGTGCTGTTTTTGTTCATCTTCTTCAGCTTTGTAGGGTGTAGTGCCACCTTGTGGCCAGTTTGAAATTCATCTCTCTGACCCTTACTGCCCTTGATGATTTATGAATGGATGAGAATACCCTATCCCAGGCTTTATCTGTTATTTCTATGCCCAGCTCCCTTTCCCAATCCGTGCAAAACCTTCTTTTGGGGGTTTCTGCATTATTTATTAATAGCTTGTATAGAGTGGAAATGATCTTTTCTATTGGCTTTGGGGATTTTAGTACCATTTCCCATTTCCCAAAGAAAGATGTTTTGAAAGCATTTTACCTCCTAAAACTGCCATTATATGAGAGCTGCATACACAACCTCTTAGGTCAGAAGCCAGAGTGAAATGAAAGATGGGAGTGTCCTCCAGTCTCCCACAGGAAGTGGTCACAGCACTGACTGACAGGCTTTACTGAACAGTAGCAGGGTAACCCCTCCCAGTTTCCCCCCTCTGTGTCTCTCTGCTTGTGCTGCTGCCGGGGGGGGGGGAGGCGCAAACAGAGCAGGAATGACTGCCTGTGACATCACAAAGCCCCGCCCACCCTATGCATATTCACTGCACTTTAAGTAGCTCTGTTACTGAAGTCTATCAGGGCCCCAGCCACATACTGAAGAGTCTAAGCCGGAAGTTGCCATAAGGCCTGGGGAGAGCACAGTTTTTCAAGCAGTTACGGACATATTTGAACTGAAAGGTATTCAAATAAAAGCACTTATTTCTATTTTACATTATTTTACATGGTTTAGTGCATTGTAAACATGTATGGTATATATCCCCTTTAAGGGGCTACCCCAGTCTTGTCCCTGAGTCACTTGTATGAAATGGTGTATTTGCTGGTAATTCCACGTGTCTCTTGGGGGTCACTGACCCCGGCAGCCAAGAAGTATTGCTCTGTGAAGCTACAATTTTATTATTATTGTAACTTTTTATTACTTATTTTTACATGCAGGACGCCTAACTGTCCATAGTCCCATCTCTCATCTAAACCACTGCCTGGTTGCTAGGGTTAATAAGACCCTAGCAACCAGATAGCTACTGAAATACCAAATGGAGAGATGCTGAAGAAAAAGCTAAATAACTGAAAAACCATTAAAAAAAAAAGAGGACCCTCTGCAAATTGTCTCAGAATATCAATGTCTACATCATATTAAAAGTTAATTTAAAGCTGAACTACCCCCTTTAAGCTAACTGATCCCAAACACAAATGGATGGAGAACCCCCCACAGAAGTGCCTGTATGGATACTTATACATCCTAAGCATTTTAGGGTAAAATAAAGCCCCTCCCACCCGCACTTTTGCGCAGGATCCCTGGGAGTCAGTGGGAACCGCAAGGGGCAGTTGGGAGGTTCATTTTTTACACCAGTAGCGAATCCACTACATTAGCTGTAGGTCAGTCTGTGTATGGGCCATCTTTAGCCTCCAAACAGAAAAGTCTCCCTCCGCCTATGAGTGAAACGCAACTTTTTAAGCCCATTCCTTCTATATTTATATAAGTACAATTCATTGGCACAATATTATTTTTCACACAGTATGTCCCTTTAATATTCCTCCAAATGTCCATTTAGGGCAAGCACTAGGGAATGATTCTCACCCAGGCACCCTCCCTCCATACCCAGAATGCAGCATGAAGGGGCTCAGTGAAGGAGGCAGTGAAGGTGTGTAAGCACCTGATTGGCTCACTCAGCTCATAAAAGGACAGGCGTCCGGCCTCATAGTCCAACCAGATCCTGATTCTCCTGCAGGAAGGGACGTGGGGTAACTCTGTCCATTTACTGTCATGTCCCACTGAATATCTGTTATTTCTCCCTCTGTACAAACACCAGGACTTGTTATTATTCCCAATACCAGACTGCCCCCCTCCCCTCTCTATACTGGGATAGGCTGCCCCTACCTCCCACTCCCCTGATTCACTGCCCTCCACTTCCCAGTAATGTCGCCCTGAGGGGAAACTCCTGCTGCTTAAAGCCTGAGCACAATCCTGAAATCTCTCTGGGGATTGTGGGTAATGTAGTTCTGTTAGTGAGTAGGAAGCAGATTTCCTGTCCCCTGATACAGATACACGATTATGAGCCGTGTTTATATCCAGTACCAGGTCTGTAGCCCCCTGCCCATAGATCCTTCCCTTTACCCCAGTCACAATCCCAGCTAAGCCTGTGAGTAATGTCTCTGAGATCCGACCCACATCCAGATCCCCTACAGCCGGGACCTTTATACCCCCTCTCTCTCTGCCCTCAGTATCTGCCCCCTCAGCCCCACAAAAGGCAGCTCCATGGGATTCCCATTGTTCCTGTAGGACAGTGAGTGGATCTGCCATGTTGCACAGCTCCTCAATGTGCCGGATCTTCCTGGACAGCTCGTCCTTCTTTATTTCCAGCTGTTGGATCAGCTCAGTGAGTGTGAGTGTGAGCTCCTCTTTCTGCCTGGAGATGTCACTCAGGAGTCGCTTCTCTAGGGCTTCCAGCTCTTCCCTGATGCCCCTAAACAGGGCAGTGACTCTCTCTGTCTCACCGGCTGCCGCTTCTGCCCCTTCTCTCCTGCGCTCCTGCAGCCTCTGGGCTCCTCTCTCAGTCTCCTCTCTCTCTGGGCTCAGTTTCTCCAGAACTTTCCTCAGTTTCTCTTTCTTCTTCTCAGAGGCCTCACTCAGCAGCTCCACCCTGTGGCCCCGGTGCTTCTCATCCACCCAGCAATACACACAGATACAGGCAGAATCCTCACAGCAGTAATACTCCAGAACCTTGTGATGCACAGAACATTTTCTCCCCATGAAGGAGGCGGTGGGCTCAGTGAGTACATGTTCTGCTGACTGGCTGTGCCCCCGCAGGTGGGTATCACACAGAGAAGCCTCACAGTGCAGACAGGATATAACAGCGGGTACAGGGGAGAGGACACAGTAGGTGCAGGGAATCCCAGTCTCCCCCGGCTCCGGCTCAGTCGGACAGAACCGCGCTGCTATGTTCCCCAGAGTTCTGTTCCTGGGCAGGGCGGGGCGCTCCTGATACTCGGCTCTGCATTCAGGGCAGGAATAAGCCCCCAATCCCTCCTGGGCATCCATCACACTGCCAACGCAGCCCCGGCAGAAGTTATGGCCACAGGGCAGCATTACCGGATCAGTATAAATGCTCAGGCAGATGGAGCAGCTCAGCTCGTCTCTCAGATCAGCAGCCGCCATCGCTGAGAGCAGAACGGGGACTGAACAAGAAACGAAACAGAAAGTTCTTTTTCCCCAGAGACAAACAGCACTTTGGACTCCTGTGAGTTAACCCTCTCAGTTCCTGGGATCACGCGGTGCTGTAGGTGCTGTTCCTTATTTATTTCCCCCTGGTGGGATATTGGGGGACCCCGGCCCCATTATGGAAGGCTTTGGGGAGTCACATGATATCTCAGACAAGAGGCTAAGGTGGGAGACACACAGGACAGACTCAGAGCACATTCTTTAGATACGGACCCCTCCCTCCACTCATCAGCTCAGCTGACTCATTCTGACCAATAACTGATTTTTGAGACCCCCAATTGCTTCTGTACTTTCAGCTTGAACAGTACAGGGCAGGAATACAGGACAACTGGTTTATAGTAATCAGTAGAACTCCCCCATACTCAGTGTGTAACACATAAATATGTATAGAGACACAAACACATATGTATATAACACAAATAATGGCCCCAAGATGAGCAATTTTTTACAAATCCCCACCTAGAGGGCGAAGGACTTTACAAGGAAAGAGCCCCCTAAATACAAAAAGGTATAACATTCAGGGACCCCCATTAATGTATAATATGTATTTGTGCTGAAAGTGAAAGGAGAGACCCAAGTTATATAACACTCACACAGGCTTAAGTTTTGGGGTACTGTGAGGTAATAATTAACCTAATTATAAAAACACTCCCAGTTGTTCCTACTCATAATTGTAACCCTTCTGCCAGTTAGAAAATCCCACACACTTTTAGAGGCTTTGTTTCCAGCTCACTTTGCTGCATTGTCTGTGCGCTGTACCCCCCCTTACCCACCTTATTCTGCCCCCCCATGTCTGGGCTGGATCCCATCTCAGGCCCCTGCAGTAACCCATGGCCTTTACACTTTGCTGCACTGTCTGTGCGCTGTACCCCCCCCTTACCCACCTTATTCTGCCCCCCATGTCTGGGCTGGATCCCATCTCAGGCCCCTGCACTAACCCATGGCCTTTACACTTTGGTGTGTGCAACACCCAACACATTTTGCTTACCCCGGTTCCCATATGAAAGAGACCCCACAGGGAAAACACTTTATTGCTGGGGGGTAGGGTGAGAATCTCTGCGGCACATTTTATTAATCAGCATAGCTGGGATTAGCCCCTCAATTCAGGGATAGGTGTGACCATAACCAATACTGACTGCAGGGAATGAAACAGATACACTAACGTGTGCGGCACTATCTGAGCCCAATCACTAGTGAGATGTTTGTCATCTTTGTCTCAGTATTTCCCCTCAGTTTCCTGCCTGATCATCTGAAATAGAGCAACATAGATGTAAGGAGCATCATTGTCAGGCCCAGTGGGTTTGTTGTTGGGACAGACAGACCCTAAACATAAACAAAGTAAACCATTTGCTGTAAGTAGAAATGTATAGAACAGACTGGGCTGGTAACTATAATACAGACTAGTAGAGTGAAGTGGTTTTAAAACGCCCCACCCTGAGAGCTTTACACACATCAAACTCCTCATACAAACAACAAAAGACAGAAATAAACTCCAGACTGAATGCTGCTTTGCTACAGACACACATAACGTATATGGAGGGAACCAAGCAGCGCGCAGTCTGTGTACAAATGGCACAAACATGTTGCTGCTAATGCAAAGGGTAAAGAAACAAAATCTGACTCAGGCAAATCATATCAAAAATAAAATTCAGATTGTGCCTCAGGGCTTTTTACTCTCCTATTAAACTAAAGCAGCAGCCATTTTACTCCCTCACAGTGCAGCTCATTCTAACTATTATAAAACAATTTTTTATTGAATCTGTATAACCTGACTGTACCAACCCAATTTAGAGGCTTCTCCTTCTGTGTAAAAAGGAAAACAAAACATATAAATAAGGGCCTCTATAATGTTTCCCACAGGACAGGGTCAGGCACGGAATTCTCCTTCACATAATCTTCAAATCTTTAGTTTATTCTGTAAAACAGTGCTGTCCAACTTCTGTTGTACCGAGGGCCGGAATTTTTCCGACCTACGTGGTGGAGGGCCGATAATGGAAGCCAGTTTTGACCACTCCCCTTTTTGAAACCGCACCCACTTGAAACCACACCCATGTTATCACATGACCATACCCATATTAATGGTTGTAGTACAGCAAAAACATGCCATACTCTGCCTTCCCTACCCTGCCTGTGTGTGCCATACTCTGCCTTCCCTACCCTGCCTGTGTGTGCCATACTCTGCCTTCCATACCATGCCTGTGTGCCATACTCTGCCTGCCCTACCCTGCCTGTGTGTGCCATACTCTGCCTGCCCTACCCTGCCTGTGTGTGCCATACTCTGCCTTCCATACCCTGCCTGTGTGCCATACTCTGCCTTCCATACCCTGCCTGTGTGCCATACTTTCACTGTGTGTGCCATTCTTGGCTGGTTTGTGCCATACTTGGCCTGTGTGTGCCATACTCTGCCTGCCCTACCCTGCCTGTGTGTGCCATACACTGCCTTCCCTACCCTGCCTGTGTGCCATACTTTCACTGTGTTTGCTATTCTTGGCTGGTTTGTGCCATACTTGGCCTGTGTGTGCCATACTCTTCCTGTGTGTGCCATACTCTGCCTTCCCTACCCTGCCTGTGTGTGCCATACTCTGCCTTCCCTACCCTGCCTGTGTGTGCCATACTCTGCCTGCCCTACCCTGCCTGTATGTGCCATACTCTGCCTTCCCTACCCTGCCTGTGTGTGCCATACTCTGCCTGCCCTACCCTGCTTGTGTGTGCCATACTCTGCCTGCCCTACCCTGCCTGTGTGTGCCATACTCTGCCTGCCCTACCCTGCCTGTGTGTGCAATACTCTGCCTGCCCTACCCTGCCTGTGTGTGCCATACTCTGCCTGCCCTACCCTGCCTGTGTGTGCCATACTCTGCCTGCCCTACCCTGCCTGTGTATGTCATACTCTGCTTGCCCTATGCTGCCTGTGTGTATGGCACACACAGGCAGCCTACAGTGACACAATGCTGGCACTGCTCCTACAGTCTGCACAATAACTATATATTAAAAAACTTTTTAATTGAAGTACCACCTCAGTATATGTTCTTTTTGTAGTGTGAAGGGATTATTTGTGGGTTTCTACTGCTCCTGAGGTGTGAACAGGGGAACAATATGGGTGATTACAGACTGAGCCTGAGGTGTGAACACTGCAGGGGGGAACAATGCAGAGATTAAAAGGTGTGAACAACACAGGGGATTACATATTTAAACAATACAGAGGGATTACAGCCTGAATCTGAGGTGAGAACCATGCAGGGGGGGCAGTTTATCTCAGTACTGATACCATTTAAAGCTTACACGAGAGTAAGCCATCAAAGCAGCCAGACAGGTGGGGGGCCACACAGAGGGGGATGAGGCCCGTGGGCCGCCAGTTGGACAGCACTACTGTAAAACATAAACTCGGTGAAGGGAAAGAGTCAGGGCATATTCACATTGTGTTTCCCCCTATTCCCATTGGCCCTTCTCCCTTTCATTTGGGAAATGTAACCCTTTCTTGGCACATTCACTTAATATGGGCTGTATTTTCACAGGAGATGTGTGTTTTCAAAGAATATTGATACTGGGAACTGGGAACAGCGCAGTGCCTCCACCTAGTGGACACTGAGGAACACACCTCTAGGGGATTTCCACTAGGAATAATCACACCTGGTTTGCAGCAATATTAAACTTTATATAACTTTTGGACATAAACAGTAGAACAGCTTTTGGGTGACTGATAATCCTTTCCTGAGGAAACTTGGGAGGGCTATCCACACTGGCACAGTCTCTGTACTTGCCCAGCCCACTTTAGATCCGGATAGACCCCCAACCCTTAAATCAGTTCAGTCCCTTCCCCAAGAGCTCTTTAGTCCAGGTAGCGCTACCTGCCCCAGAGTACCTTCCCTGTTGAAAGGGGTGGCTGCTCCCACGTAGCAGGCAAACGAACAATACCTGTTCCTCCAGGGGACACACACACACAGAGTACCACAGAGGACTTTATATTCCCTGGCAGTCCAGCAGACTTTTATCCTTTCCAGTCTGAACACACACTGTTTGTGCTAACTGCTCACTCTGGGTCTTCCTCTGAACTGGCAAACAACAGCAGGGGCTCCCTTTATAAGCTGCTGGGCCCGCCCCTAGATTTTTGGCTCCAAAGCTTAGGCACACCTCTCCCAGACGTGCACTGGGGCAGCCAGCCAACCGGATCCCTCCCCAGGCTGTAGCTAGGCTGGATGAGATCACAGACTGAGAAACAGGGGACAGGGTTCTCTGATCCCCTACATTCTCCCCTAGGAAAAACCGGCAACGGCCTCGCTTGCCTTACCTCCTTACACTCAGAAACAGTACAACACTCCACAGGGTTCTCCACAGCAGTCTCCCTTTGACTCAACCCCTCATCTCCTTCAGGGGAGTCACTTTCAGATATGGAAGGCTCATAGTAGGACTTCTGTACTGTTGGGCCTTTGTAAGTCTTACAGTTCCGGGCCTGATGACCCATCACATGGCACTTGTAACATTTCCCTGGAAGTCTCTTACGCCGCCGGCGTACTTTACACAGTGCAGACTGAACCTGAACCTCATCAGGAACAGGGCAGTTTGGCTGTATGTGGCCTATCCTGCCACACCGGTAGCACGTTGGAGGTTTCCTCGTCTCAGTTGGGGTTTTGGCTCTCTCAGACAGTTGAGCTTTAAACTCTTCCAACTCTTTGCGAAGTCTCTTATTTTCCTCCAGCAGCTTTGCATCAGCAGGGGACCTCTCTGCATGCCCTTGGGTGGAACTCCTCTTCACCCTCACATAGGCATCAGCCTCCTCCCGCCGAACTCTTTCCATCAGAGCCATATAGCCAGGGGTTAGTGTATCCTGGTAGTAAGCTCTAATCGTCACGGCAACAGGGTCACTATTTAAAGTCCCTCTCCTCATTTGGCGAATCCTCAGGGAATCCATTTCAGAGCTTTGGATTACCCCACGACTCACCAGCAGTCTCAGGCCTTGCTCCACCCACACCAGATAGGCAGACAGGGCTTCCTTCTCTTTCTGGAAGGTAGAGTGGAAGTTGTGGAGCATCTCTGTAGTACTTGCTACAGGGCCAAACGTCACCTCCAGGACTTCAATCAGGTCGCCTGAAGTAGCATCAGGGTGACTAACTAGGTAGGATTTTACCACATCCACAGCAGGGCAGCGAAGGCTCTCAAGGATCTTCCTTCTCATGGTCGCCTCAGGGCCGGTCCAATCTCTCACGGACACCACAGTGAAGTCTCTCCAACTCTCAAAGGACTCCTCACCCGAGGGTACCGGATCTGCACCTGAAAACACTTTAAGTCTTTTAAAATTACCATTCCACGCCAGCTGAGTCAGTTGGTCAGTCAGTAATCCCAGCGCCCTCACAATATCAGGGGTATCCAGCTGGCCTCCCGAGCTGGGTCGACTCCCCTTGGAGACCACGCTCTCACTGGATGGACCTTGCTTTACTTGACTCTGTTCAGCTGGCGAATCAAACAGTCTCTTACTGGGCAGCACACCCCCCGGTGCTGTAACTGCAAACTGGGAAATAAGGGTGTCAACATGGGTAGTTAAATCATCTGCGTCATCAGACAGATCTGGCAGAACAACCCTCCATGGCCCTTCATCCCCCGCATCAATATCAGGGGGAACCCTCTCACGGTCTAGCTCTCTGGGGCTCTCTATAAGGACATTCAGCAGAACCCCGGCAGAATCTCGCCGTGATGCAGCCACTCTTGGGCGGAAAAATATGGGCTCCCCATCAAGGATTTCATAAATAAAATCTTCTATCACTCTTGGCATCATGGGCCCCACAACAGCAACCTTCCGGGGGTTAATTCCCAAAGCATTGCACCACTGGCGAACAGTTTGTGGGGTTTCATGTGCAGACATGCTTTCATCCAACATTCCCAGCTTCCCAATAGAATCTCAGCAGTGCCTCCAAAATGTAACCCTTTCTTGGCACATTCACTTAATATGGGCTGTATTTTCACAGGAGATGTGTGTTTTCAAAGAATATTGATACTGGGAACTGGGAACAGCGCAGTGCCTCCACCTAGTGGACACTGAGGAACACACCTCTAGGGGATTTCCACTAGGAATAATCACACATGGTTTGCAGCAATATTTAACTTTATATAACTTTTGGACATAAACAGTAGAACAGCTTTTGGGTGACTGATAATCCTTTCCTGAGGAAACTTGGGAGGGCTATCCACACTGGCACAGTCTCTGTACTTGCCCAGCCCACTTTAAATCCGGATAGACCCCAACCCTTAAATTAGTTCAGTCCCTTCCCCAAGAGCTCTTTAGTCCCCCCAGGTAGCGCTACCTGCCCCAGAGTACCTTCCCTGTTGAAAAGGGTGGCTGCTCCCACGTAGCAGGTAACCAAGCAATACCTGTTCCTCCAGGGGACACACACACACAGAGTACCACAGAGGACTTTATATTCCCAGGCAGTCCAGCAGACTTTTATCCTTTCCAGTCTGAACACACACTGTTTGTGCTAACTGCTCACTCTGGGTCTTCCTCTGAACTGGCAAACAACAGCAGGGGCTCCCTTTATAAGCTGCTGGGCCCGCCCCTAGATTTTTGGCTCCAAAGCTTAGGCACACCTCTCCCAGACGTGCACTGGGGCAGCCAGCCAACCGGATCCCTCCCCAGGCTGTAGCTAGGCTGGATGAGATCACAGACTGAGAAACAGGGGACAGGGTTCTCTGATCCCCTACAAAAGGTTGGGTAAGAAATCCACCAGTATTTGCAGTTACACACAGGGCTATGGGCAAAGGTATGAAAGATTTTTAAAGTCAAACCAGGAGGCCGGGAATGGATGAGCAGAGGATGGAACCACCTATAGATAATAGATTATTTTTAATTCTTCTAATTATCACTGTTACCATCTCATTACATGATATTACATCAGTTGGAATTTGTGCAACAGACATTTGGCGCATTGCAAAAAAAGTCATGATTTATAGACTGGGTTTCCAAGGAATCTCTCTCTCATTTTCTAGTTTGTGTACAAATATTATGTTCTTGTCAAGTCAGTGTGCAAAGGGGGAAATGTTAAATATTGGGTATTGGAAAATAAGTTGTATCCCAGGCCTGAATGGGTTACAGTCTAAGGTCCCTATCCCATTCCCATCAGCCCCTGCCCCAGTGAGCTTACAATCTAAGGTCCCTATCATATTTCCATCAGTCCCTGCCCCAGTGAGCTTACAATCTAAGATCCCTATCATATTTCCATTGGTCTCTATGCCAGTGAGCTTACAATCTAAGGTCCCTATCCCATTCCCATCAGTCCCTGCCCCAGTGAGCTTACAATCTAAGGTCCCTATCACATTCCCATCAGTCCCTGCCCCAGTGAGCTTACAATCTAAGATCCCTATCATATTTCCATTGGTCTCTATGCCAGTGAGCTTACAATCTAAGGTCCCTATCCCATTCCCATCAGTCCCTGCCCCAGTGAGCTTACAATCTAAGGTCCCTATCCCATTCCCATCAGTCCCTGCCCCAGTGAGCTTACAATCTAAGGTCCCTATCACATTCCCATCAGTCCCTGCCCCAGTGAGCTTACAATCTAAGGTCCCTATCACATTCCCATCAGTCCCTGCCCCAGTGAGCTTACAATCTAAGGTACCTATTTCAATTGGTCCCTGCCCCAGTAAGCTTACAATCTAAGGTCCCTATCACACTCCCATCAGGCCCTGCCCCAGTGAGCTTACAATCTAAGGTCCCTATCACATTCCCATCAGTCCCTGCCCAGTGAGCTTACAATCTAAGGTCCCTATCCCATTCCCATCAGTCCCTGCCCCAGTGAGCTTACAATCTAAGATCCCTATCCCATTCCCATCAGTCCCTGCCCCAGTGAGCTTACAATCTAAGGTCCCTATCCCATTCCCATCAGCCCCTGCCCCAGTGAGCTTACAATCTAAGTTACCTATTTACATTGGTCCCTACCCCAGTAAGCTTACAGTGTTATGACAATTTAGTCAGGGGCCACTTACCTGCCTGTAGATTCTAGATAGCACCCTGAGTGGGATGGAACTCAGAACCCTAATGCTGCAAGGCAGAAGTGCTACCCATTAATTCTGCTTTATCTAAATAAACCATTTTCATATAAATATACTTTTTTAGTAGTTTGTGCTATTGGGTAATCCTAAATAGAAAACTGCCATTTTAAGTACTAAGGGCCACCTCCCCATCTGTTGGTTACGTATTCATTCTGGGGGTATAGTTTCCCTTTAATGTCAGCCATGTACTAATATATATACTAATATTGATACAGATGATGGTGTGAGAGCAACAAGGTATTACTTATGCCATAGGGAATGCAAAAGCCCTCCAACAGAATTTTTGATAGAGATGCAATTGTTTCAAATTTGAGAATAACTATTATGCCCAACTAATACGGCGATGGGGAGTCCGGTCGCCCCTATGTGTGCAAATTTATATGTTGGTTTTTTGGAAGAATTTTTTTTTTATACTTCTGAGTTCTATCAATGTGGCGCCACCTGCTGGTGATGTATTTCTGGGTTATTTTCTGGGTTAAGTCAATACCATTGCTCCAGAGATTAATTTTAATATGGAAGTTTCTACAAAATGTGTTAATTTTCTGGGTGTAACTATTGAGAAATATAGTGGGGGGGTAGGTACTTTGATTTATAGAAAACCTACAGATTGGGATACTACACTTCATGCAGGGAGTTTCCATCTGTGGGGGTATAGAGCAATTTGCCCATCTCACAATTCCTACGGGTGCTACGTATTGGCAGTGACCCTGAGGACTGTGGGAATAAACTGCAGCACATGTATGATGGCTTTATGGAGCGGGTCACACAGATAAAATGTTGGATGGATCTCTATCGAGAGCTAAAACAATATATACAAACGGCGGTAAGAATAAACAAACCTGGCTGGGGTACCTGGGGGTTTTTGTTGATAACAAGTTGTCTAATTTCAGGCAGTGTCATTCTGTGGCTACTAAAGCAAATAAAGTGCTGTCTTGTATAAAAAGGGCATTGACTCAAGGGATGAGAACATAATTTTGCCTCTTTATAGGTCCCTGGTAAGGCCTCACCTTGAGTATGGGGGGCAGTAACAGTGAGTATGGGGGGCAGTAACAGTGAGTATGGGGGGCAGTAACAGTGAGTATGGGGGGGCAGTGACAGTGAGTATGGGGGGCAGTAACAGTGAGTATGGGGTGCAGTTACAGTGAGTATGGGGGGCAGTAACAGTGAGTATGGGGGGCAGTTTTGGGCTCCAGTCCTTAAGAAGGATATTAATGAGCTGGAGAGAGTGCAGAGACTGCAACTAAACTGGTTAAGGGGATGGAAGGGTTAAACTATGAGGTGAGACTGTCGAGGTTGGGGTTGTTTTCTCTGGAAAAGAGGCACTTGCGAGGGGACATGATTACTCTGTACAAGTACATTAGGGGGGATTATAGGCAGTTGGGGGATGTTCTTTTTTCCCATAAAAACAATCAGCGCACCAGAGGCCCCCCTTTAGATTAGAGGAACAGAGCTTCCATTTGAAGCAGCGTAGGGGGTTCCTCACGGTGAGGGCAGTGAGGGGGTTGGGGAATGCCCTGCCGGGGGATGTTGGGTAGGGGGTTCCTCACGGTGAGGGCAGTGAGGGGGTTGGGGAATGCCCTGCCGGGGGATGTTGGGTAGGGGGTTCCTCACGGTGAGGGCAGTGAGGGGGTTGGGGAATGCCCTGCCGGGGGATGTTGGGTAGGGGGTTCCTCACGGTGAGGGCAGTGAGGGGGTTGGGGAATGCCCTGCCGGGGGATGTTGGGTAGGGGGTTCCTCACGGTGAGGGCAGTGAGGGGGTTGGGGAATGCCCTGCCGGGGGGTGTTGGGTAGGGGGTTCCTCACGGTGAGGGCAGTGAGGTTGGGGAATGCCCCTAGAGATGGGGTAATGGCAGATTCTGTTAATGCCTATAAGAGGGGCCTGGATGAGTTCTTGATCAATCAGAATATCCAAGGCTATTGTGATACTAATATCTACAGTTAGTATTAGTGGGTGTATATATATAGTTTATGTATGTGAGTGTATAGATTGGTAGGTGGGGGTTAGGTGTGCTGGGTTTACTTGGATGGGTTGAACTTGATGGACACTGGTCTTTTTTCAACCCTATGTAACTATGTAACCTTTTGTGCAGACCTATAATGTTCATCAAATTATATTAGGAATCAAGTTATGGCTAATTGGAATATTATAGAAAGTTGCTCTACTTGTCATTCTATTATTGAAGGAGATAGATTTGCACACCCGTATAGGGGAGACTATTTTAAAATTAAAGGGGAAGGAAAGGTACAAACTCAGTAGCTTTATCAGAAAGGTCTATGTAAATACAGCCATAAGCACTCACAGAAACGCTGCACTGAGTCCTCTGTCAAAAGACTTCTTGGTTCTGTTTTTCTCTGCCAGAGACATGCAGCTCTCTGCTCTCTGCTGCTCCCCCCTCCCTCAAGAATGCTAAGAACTCCCTCCCTCACTTAGGAATGTGTATCTGAGCCAATCAGCAGGAAGCTGACTCATAGTCTTACTAACTGAGCATGTTCACTTGGTCTGGGTGTCTGTGCAGGAGTGAGGCATTATGGGAACTTTCTTTACACAGCTCAGCGTTTTTTCTCAGTGTCCATGTTCCCTGGTATACATAGGGAAGACAGTTTTGCCCTTTAAAAACAGATTCTCGGTACATAAATCCCATAATAAAACTGTATGTGAAAGAATGGTGAAAGGGGAATTAAAGGGGATGAAAATCCTGTAACTTTACATTTTGCCCATAATAACCATCCTGTGAGCTCCGGTGATTGAACAAGTGCCGCAGCTTAGTAGGGGTGGAGTAAAGAAATGCACGGGTGCAGCTGCGCAGTACAGAGCGGCCCCTTCCCTCATTGCATGGGTGCAGCTGCGCAGTACAGAGCGGCCCCTTCCCTCATTGCACGGGTGCAGCTGCGCAGCACAGAGCGGCCCCTTCCCTCATTGCACGGGTGCAGCTGCGCAGCACAGAGCGGCCCCTTCTCTCGTTGCACGGGTGCAGCTGCGCAGCACAGAGCGGCCCCTTCTCTCGTTGCACGGGTGCAGCTGCACAGCACAGAGCGGCCCCTTCCCTCATTGCATGGGTGCAGCTGCGCAGCACAGAGCGGCCCCTTCCCTCATTGCACGGGTGCAGCTGCGCAGCACAGAGCGGCCCCTTCTCTCATTGCATGGGTGCAGCTGCGCAGTACAGAGTGGCCCCTTCTCTCATTGCACGGGTGCAGCTGCGCAGCACAGAGCGGCCCCTTCTCTCGTTGCACGGGTGCAGCTGCGCAGCACAGAGCGGCCCCTTCCCTCATTGCACGGGTGCAGCTGCGCAGCACAGAGCGGCCCCTTCTCTCATTGCACGGGTGCAGCTGCGCAGCACAGAGCGGCCCCTTCCCTCATTGCACGGGTGCAGCTGTGCAGCACAGAGCGGCCCCTTCTCTCATTGCACGGGTGCAGCTGCGCAGCACAGAGCGGCCCCTTCTCTCGTTGCACGGGTGCAGCTGCGCAGCACAGAGCGACCCCTTCCCTCATTGCACGGGTGCAGCTGCGCAGCACAGAGCGGCCCCTTCTCTCATTGCACGGGTGCAGCTGCGCAGCACAGAGCGACCCCTTCCCTCATTGCACGGGTGCAGCTGCGCAGCACAGAGCGGCCCCTTCTCTCGTTGCACGGGTGCAGCTGCGCAGCACAGAGCGGCCCCTTCTCTCGTTGCATGGGTGCAGCTGCGCAGCACAGAGCGGCCCCTTCCCTCATTGCACGGGTGCAGCTGCGCAGCACAGAGCGGCCCCTTCCCTCATTGCACGGGTGCAGCTGCGCAGCACAGAGCGGCCCCTTCCCTCATTGCACGGGTGCAGCTGCGCAGCACAGAGCGGCCCCTTCTCTCATTGCACGGGTGCAGCTGCGCAGCACAGAGCGGCCCCTTCCCTCATTGCACGGGTGCAGCTGCGCAGCACAGAGCGGCCCCTTCCCTCATTGCACGGGTGCAGCTGCGCAGCACAGAGCGGCCCCTTCTCTCATTGCATGGGTGCAGCTGCGCAGCACAGAGCGGCCCCTTCTCTCGTTGCATGGGTGCAGCTGCGCAGCACAGAGCGGCCCCTTCCCTCATTGCACGGGTGCAGCTGCGCAGCACAGAGCGGCCCCTTCTCTCATTGCACGGGTGCAGCTGCGCAGCACAGAGCGGCCCCTTCTCTCATTGCACGGGTGCAGCTGCGCAGTACAGAGCGGCCCCTTCCCTCGTTGCACGGGTGCAGCTGCGCAGCACAGAGCGGCCCCTTCTCTCATTGCACGGGTGTAGCTGCGCAGCACAGAGCGGCCCCTTCTCTCGTTGCATGGGTGCAGCTGCGCAGTACAGAGCGGCCCCTTCCCTCGTTGCACGGGTGCAGCTGCGCAGCACAGAGCGGCCCCTTCTCTCATTGCACGGGTGCAGCTGCGCAGCACAGAGCGGCCCCTTCTCTCGTTGCATGGGTGCAGCTGCGCAGTACAGAGCGGCCCCTTCTCTCATTGCACGGGTGCAGCTGCGCAGCACAGAGCGGCCCCTTCCCTCATTGCACGGGTGCAGCTGTGCAGTACAGAGCGGCCCCTTCCCTCGTTGCATGGGTGCAGCTGCGCAGTACAGAGTGGCCCCTACTCTCGTTGCACGGGTGCAGCTGCGCAGCACAGAGCGGCCCCTTCCCTCATTGCACGGGTGCAGCTGCGCAGCACAGAGCGGCCCCTTCCCTCATTGCACGGGTGCAGCTGCGCAGCACAGAGCGGCCCCTTCTCTCATTGCATGGGTGCAGCTGCGCAGCACAGAGCGGCCCCTTCTCTCGTTGCATGGGTGCAGCTGCGCAGCACAGAGCGGCCCCTTCCCTCATTGCACGGGTGCAGCTGCGCAGCACAGAGCGGCCCCTTCTCTCATTGCACGGGTGCAGCTGCGCAGCACAGAGCGGCCCCTTCTCTCATTGCACGGGTGCAGCTGCGCAGTACAGAGCGGCCCCTTCCCTCGTTGCACGGGTGCAGCTGCGCAGCACAGAGCGGCCCCTTCTCTCATTGCACGGGTGTAAGCTGCGCAGCACAGAGCGGCCCCTTCTCTCGTTGCATGGGTGCAGCTGCGCAGTACAGAGCGGCCCCTTCCCTCGTTGCACGGGTGCAGCTGCGCAGCACAGAGCGGCCCCTTCTCTCATTGCACGGGTGCAGCTGCGCAGCACAGAGCGGCCCCTTCTCTCGTTGCATGGGTGCAGCTGCGCAGTACAGAGCGGCCCCTTCTCTCATTGCACGGGTGCAGCTGCGCAGCACAGAGCGGCCCCTTCCCTCATTGCACGGGTGCAGCTGTGCAGTACAGAGCGGCCCCTTCCCTCGTTGCATGGGTGCAGCTGCGCAGTACAGAGTGGCCCCTACTCTCGTTGCACGGGTGCAGCTGCGCAGCACAGAGCGGCCCCTTCCCTCATTGCACGGGTGCAGCTGCGCAGCACAGAGCGGCCCCTTCCCTCATTGCACGGGTGCAGCTGCGCAGCACAGAGCGGCCCCTTCTCTCATTGCACGGGTGCAGCTGCGCAGCACAGAGCGGCCCCTTCCCTCATTGCACGGGTGCAGCTGCGCAGCACAGAGCGGCCCCTTCTCTCATTGCACGGGTGCAGCTGCGCAGCACAGAGCGGCCCCTTCTCTCGTTGCACGGGTGCAGCTGCGCAGCACAGAGCGACCCCTTCCCTCATTGCACGGGTGCAGCTGCGCAGCACAGAGCGGCCCCTTCTCTCATTGCACGGGTGCAGCTGCGCAGCACAGAGCGACCCCTTCCCTCATTGCACGGGTGCAGCTGCGCAGCACAGAGCGGCCCCTTCTCTCGTAGCACGGGTGCAGCTGCGCAGCACAGAGCGGCCCCTTCTCTCGTTGCATGGGTGCAGCTGCGCAGCACAGAGCGGCCCCTTCCCTCATTGCACGGGTGCAGCTGCGCAGCACAGAGCGGCCCCTTCCCTCATTGCACGGGTGCAGCTGCGCAGCACAGAGCGGCCCCTTCCCTCATTGCACGGGTGCAGCTGCGCAGCACAGAGCGGCCCCTTCCCTCATTGCACGGGTGCAGCTGCGCAGCACAGAGCGGCCCCTTCCCTCATTGCACGGGTGCAGCTGCGCAGCACAGAGCGGCCCCTTCTCTCATTGCACGGGTGCAGCTGCGCAGCACAGAGCGGCCCCTTCCCTCATTGCACGGGTGCAGCTGCGCAGCACAGAGCGGCCCCTTCTCTCATTGCATGGGTGCAGCTGCGCAGCACAGAGCGGCCCCTTCTCTCGTTGCATGGGTGCAGCTGCGCAGCACAGAGCGGCCCCTTCCCTCATTGCACGGGTGCAGCTGCGCAGCACAGAGCGGCCCCTTCCCTCATTGCACGGGTGCAGCTGCGCAGCACAGAGCGGCCCCTTCCCTCATTGCACGGATGCAGCTGCGCAGCACAGAGCGGCCCCTTCTCTCATTGCACGGATGCAGCTGCGCAGCACAGAGCGGCCCCCTCCCTCATTGCACGGGTGCAGCTGCGCAGCACAGAGCGGCCCCTTCTCTCATTGCATGGGTGCAGCTGCGCAGCACAGAGCGGCCCCTTTCCTCGTTGCACGGGTGCAGCTGCGCAGTACAGAGCGGCCCCTTCTCTCATTGCATGGGTGCAGCTGGCGCAGCACAGAGCGGCCCCTTCTCTCATTGCACCGGGTGCAGCTGCGCAGTACAGAGCGGCCCCTTCTCTCATTGTACGGGTGCAGCTGCGCAGCACAGAGCGGCCCCTTCTCTCATTGCACGGGTGCAGCTGCGCAGTACAGAGCGGCCCCTTCCCTCATTGCATGGGTGCAGCTGCGCAGTACAGAGCGGCCCCTTCCCTCATTGCACGGGTGCAGCTGCGCAGTACAGAGCGGCCCCTTCCCTCATTGCACGGGTGCAGCTGCGCAGTACAGAGCTGCCCCTACTCTCGTTGCACGGGTGCAGCTGCGCAGCACAGAGCGGCCCCTTCTCTCATTGCACGGGTGCAGCTGCGCAGTACAGAGCGGCCCCTTCTCTCATTGCACGGGTGCAGCTGCGCAGCACAGAGCGGCCCCTTCTCTCATTGCACGGGTGTAGCTGCGCAGCACAGAGCGGCCCCTTCTCTCGTTGCATGGGTGCAGCTGCGCAGTACAGAGCGGCCCCTTCCCTCGTTGCACGGGTGCAGCTGCGCAGCACAGAGCGGCCCCTTCTCTCATTGCACGGGTGCAGCTGCGCAGCACAGAGCGGCCCCTTCCCTCGTTGCATGGGTGCAGCTGCGCAGTACAGAGTGGCCCCTACTCTCGTTGCACGGGTGCAGCTGCGCAGCACAGAGCGGCCCCTTCCCTCATTGCACGGGTGCAGCTGCGCAGCACAGAGCGGCCCTTCTCTCATTGCACGGGTGCAGCTGCGCAGCACAGAGCGACCCCTTCCCTCATTGCACGGGTGCAGCTGCGCAGCACAGAGCGGCCCCCTTCTCTCGTTGCACGGGTGCAGCTGCGCAGCACAGAGCGGCCCCTTCTCTCGTTGCATGGGTGCAGCTGCGCAGCACAGAGCGGCCCCTTCCCTCATTGCACGGGTGCAGCTGCGCAGCACAGAGCGGCCCCTTCCCCTCATTGCACGGGTGCAGCTGCGCAGCACAGAGCGGCCCCTTCCCTCATTGCACGGGTGCAGCTGCACAGCACAGAGCGGCCCCTTCCCTCATTGCACGGGTGCAGCTGCGCAGCACAGAGCGGCCCCTTCCCTCATTGCACGGGTGCAGCTGCGCAGCACAGAGCGGCCCCTTCTCTCATTGCACGGGTGCAGCTGCGCAGCAACAGAGCGGCCCCTTCCCTCCATTGCACCGGGTGCAGCTGCGCAGGCACGAGGGCCGCCTTCTCTCCTTGCATGGTGTGGCAGCTTGCGCAGCACAGAGCGGCCCCTTCTCTCGTTGGCAATGGGTGCAGCTGCCGCAGCACAGAGCGGCCCGCTTTCCTCATATGCACGGGTGCATGCTGCGCAGCACAGAGCGGCCCTTCTCTCATTGCACGGGTGCAGCTGCGCAGCAACAGCAGCGGCCCCTATCCCTCATTGCAACGGGTGGCAGCTGCGCAGCAGCAGAGCGGCCCGCGTTCTCTCATTGGCACGGGTGCAGCTGCGCAGCAAGAGCGGCCCCTCCCTCATTGCAGCGGGTGCAGCTGCGCAGCACAGAGCGCCCTTCCCTCATTGCACGGATGCAGCTGCGAGCACAGAGCGGCCCCTTCTCTCATTGCACGGGTGCAGCTGCGCAGTACAGAGCGGCCCTTCCTCATTGCATGGGTGCAGCTGGCAGTACAGACGGCCCTTTCCTCATTGCAGCGGTGCAGCTGCGCAGTACAGAGCGGCCCTTTCCCTCATTTGCATGGGTGCAGCTGCGCAGTACAGAGCGGCCCCTTCTCCTCATTGCACGGGTTGCAGCTGCGCAGTTACAGATGCGCCCCTTCTCTCATTGTACGGGTTGGCAGCTGCGGCAGTACAGAGCGGCCCCTTCTCTTCTTGCACGTGGTGCAGCTGCGGCAGCAAGAGAGGGCCCCTTCTCTCATTGCACACGGGTGCAGCTGCGCAGTACAGAGCGGCGCCTTCTCTCATTGCAACGGTGCAGCTGCGCAGTACAGAGCGGCCCCTTCCCTGCGTTGCACGGGTGCAGCTGCGCAGACAGAGCGGCCCCTTCTCTCATTGCAGCGGGTGCAGCTGCGCAGTACAGAGGTGCGGCCCTTCCCTCGTTGCAACGGGTGCAGCTGCGCAAGCCAGAGCGGCCCTTCTCGTCGTTGCATGGGTGCAGCTGCGCAAGTACGAGCCGGCGCGCCTTCCCTTCGTTGCAACGGGTGCAGCTGCGCAGCACAGAGCGGCCCCTTCTCTTCATTGCACGGGTGGCAGCTGGGCAGCACAGAAGCGGCCCCTTCTCTCTTGCAAACGGGTGTAGTGCGCAGTCAGCAGAGCGGCCCCTTTTTCTCTCGTAGCATGGGTGCAAGCTGCGCAGTACAAGACGCGGCCCCTTCCCTCGTTGCACGGGTGCAGCTTGCGCAGCACAGAGGCGGCCCTTCTCTCATTGCACGGGGTGCAAGCTGCGCAGCACAGAGCGGCCCCTCCTCCTCGTTGCCATGGGTGCAGCTGCGCAGTCAGAGCGGCCCCGTTCTCTCATTGCACGGGTGCAGCTGCGGCAGACAGAGCGGCCCTTCCCTGCATTGCAGCGGGTGCAGCGTGCGTAGCAGAGCGGCCACTTCCTCGTTGCCATGGGTGCAGCTGCGGCAGTACAGAGTGGCCCCTACTCTCCGTTGGCAAACGGGTGCAGCTGCGGCAGCACAGAGCGGCCCCTTCCTCCTCCACTTTGCATGGGTGGCAGCTGCGCGCCAGAGCGGCCACTTCTCTCGTTGCATGGGTGCAGCTGCGCAGCAGCAGAGCGGCCCCTTCACGTTGCAATTGCACGGGTGTCAGCTGGCGCCAGACAGAGCGGCCCCTTCCTTCATTGCACGGGTCAGCTGCGCAGCACGAGCGGCCGCTTCCCCGTCCTGCTTCATTAGATATTCTGTGGATAGCCGGTGCACGGATGCGCAGCTGCGCAGCACAGAGCGGCCCCTTCTCTCATTGCACGGATGTGCAGCTGCGCAGCACAGAGCGGCCCCTCCCTCATTGCACGGGTGCAGCTGCGCAGCACAGAGCGGCCCCTTCTCTCATTGCATGGGTGCAGCTGCGCAGCACAGAGCGGCCCCTTCCCTCGTTGCACGGGTGCAGCTGCGCAGTACAGAGCGGCCCCTTCTCTCATTGCATGGGTGCAGCTGCGCCAGCACAGAGCGGCCCCTTCTCTCATTGCACGGGTGCAGCTGCGCAGTACAGAGCGGCCCCTTCTCTTCATTGTACGGGTGCAGCTGCGCAGTACAGAGCGGCCCCTTCCCTCATTGCACGGGTGCAGCTGCGCAGTACAGAGGCGGCCCTTCCCTCATTGCACGGGTGCAGCTGCGCAGTACAGAGCGGCCCCTTCTCTCATTGCACGGGTGCAGCTGCGCAGTACAGAGCGGCCCCTTCCCTCATTGCACGGGTGCAGCTGCGCAGTACAGAGCGGCCCCTCCTCTCATTGCACGGGTGCAGCTGCGCAGTACAGAGCGGCCCCCTTCCTCATTGCACGGGTGCAGCTGCGCAGTACAGAGCGCCCCCTCTCTCGTTGCACGGGTGCAGCTGCGCAGCACAGAGCGGCCCCTTCTCTCATTGCACGGGTGCAGCTGCGCAGTACAGAGCGGCCCCTTCTCTCATTGCCGGGTGCAGCTGCGCAGCACAGAGCGGCCCTTCTCTCATTGCACGGGTGCAGCTGCGCAGTACAGAGCGGCCCCTTCTCTCATTGCACGGGTGCAGCTGCGCAGTACAGAGCGGCCCTTCCCTCGTTGCACGGGTGCAGCTGCGCAGCACAGAGCGGCCCCTTCTCTCATTGCACGGGTGTAGCTGCGCAGCACAGAGCGGCCGCCTTTTCTCGTTGCATGGGTGCAGCTGCGCAGTACAGAGCGGCCCCTTCCTCGTTGCACGGGTGCAGCTGCGCAGCACAGAGCGGCCCCTTCTCTCATTGCACGGGTGCAGCTGCGCAGCACAGAGCGGCCCTTCTCTCATTGCACGGGTGTAGCTGCGCAGCACAGAGCGGCCCCTTCTCTCGTTGCATGGGTGCAGCTGCGCAGTACAGAGCGGCCCCTTCCCGTCGTTGCACGGGTGCAGCTGCGCAGCACAGAGCGGCCCCTTCTCTCATTGCACGGGTGCAGCTGCGCAGCACAGAGCGGCCCCTTCTCTCGTTGCATGGGTGCAGCTGCGCAGTACAGAGTGCCCCTTCTCTCATTGCACGGGTGCAGCTGCGCAGCACAGAGCGGCCCCTTCCCTCATTGCACAGGTGCAGCTGTGCAGTACAGAGCGGCCCCTTCCCTCGTTGCATGGGTGCAGCTGCGCATGTACAGAGTACTCTCGTTGCACGGGTGCAGCTGCGCAGCACAGAGCGGCCCCTTCCCTCATTGCACGGGTGCAGCTGCGCAGCACAGAGCGGCCCCTTCCCTCATTGCACGGGTGCAGCTGCGCAGCACAGAGCGGCCCCTTCCCTCATTGCACGGATGCAGCTGCGTTCTCTCATTGCACGGATGCAGCTGCGCCACAGAGCGGCCCCCTCCCCTCATTGCACGGGTGCAGCTGCGCAGCACAGAGCGGGCCCTTCTCTCATTGCATGGGTGCAGCTGCGCAGCACAGAGCGGCCCCTTCCTCGTTGCACGGGTGCAGCTGCGCAGTACAGAGCGGCCCCTTCCCTCGTTGCACGGGTGCAGCTGCGCAGCACAGAGCGGCCCCTTCTCTCATTGCACGGATGCAGCTGCGCAGCACAGAGCGGCCCCCTCCTCATTGCACGGGTGCAGCTGCGCAGCACAGAGCGGCCCCTTCTCTCATTGCATGGGTGCAGCTGCGCAGCACAGAGCGGCCCTTCCTCGTTGCACGGGTGCAGCTGCGCAGTACAGAGCGGCCCCTTCCCTCGTTGCCGGGTGCAGCTGCGCAGCACAGAGCGGCCCCTTCTCTCGTTGCATGGGTGCAGCTGCGCAGTACAGAGCGGCCCCTTCCCTCGTTGCACGGGTGCAGCTAGCGCAGCACAGAGCGGCCCCTCTCTCATTGCACGGGTGCAGCTGCGCAGTACAGAGCGGCCCCTTCTCTCATTGCATGGGTGCAGCTGCGCAGCACAGAGCGGCCCCTTCTCTCATTGCACGGGTGCAGCTGCGCAGTACAGAGCGGTCCCCTTCCCTCGTTGCACGGGTGCAGCTGCGCAGCACAGAGCGGCCCCTTCTCTCATTGCACGGGTGCAGCTGCGCAGTACAGAGCGGCCCCTGTCCCTCGTTGCACGGGTGCAGCTGCGCAGCACAGAGCGGCCCTTCTCTCATTGCACGGGTGCAGCTGCGCAGTACAGAGGCGGCCTTCTCTCATTGCATGGGTGCAGCTGCGCAGCACAGAGCGGCCCCTTCTCTCATTGCACGGGTGCAGCTGCGCAGTACAGAGCGGCCCCTTCTCTCATTGCATGGGTGCAGCTGCGCAGCACAGAGCGGCCCTCTTCCCTCATTGCACGGGTGCAGCTGCGCAGCACAGAGCGGCCCCTTCTCTCATTGCACGGGTGCAGCTGCGCAGTACAGAGCGGCCCCTTCCCTCATTGCATGGGTGCAGCTGCGCAGTACAGAGCGGCCCCTTCCCTCATTGCACGGGTGCAGCTGCGCAGTACAGAGCGGCCCCTTCTCTCATTGCACGGGTGCAGCTGCGCAGTACAGAGCGGCCCCTTCCCTCATTGCACGGGTGCAGCTGCGCAGTACAGAGCTGCCCCTACTCTTGTTGCACGGGTGCAGCTGCGCAGCACAGAGCGGCCCCTTCTCTCATTGCACGGGTGCAGCTGCGCAGTACAGAGCGGCCCCTTCTCTCATTGCACGGGTGCAGCTGCGCAGCACAGAGCGGCCCTTTCTCTCATTGCACGGGTGCAGCTGCGCAGTACAGAGCGGCCTTCTCTCATTGCATGGGTGCAGCTGCGCAGCACAGAGCGGCCCCCTTCTCTCATTGCACGGGTGCAGCTGCGCAGTACAGAGCGGCCCCTTCTCTCATTGCACGGGTGCAGCTGCGCAGTACAGAGCGGCCCCTTCTCTCATTGCACGGGTGCAGCTGCGCAGTACAGAGGCTGATTTTCCACGTTACTGCGAATGCGTCAGTGACAGGAAGCAGAGACAGAGGAAGCAGGAGAGAGAGTCGCTCTATGGCGCTCGCTGAGACACCCCGGGCCGGGCCCTGTTAGCAGCAAACTGCAGGTCAGTGAATACAGTCAGCTGCTCCCCCAGTAACTGGGACTTTCCTTCTGCTTTTAAATTGAGTTTTAACTCTTAAAAATGTCATTATATTAGAGCTACAGAGAGATTAGTGTTCAGGCTGAAATCAGGGCGTGTCCCTTCATCCTGCCACAGGAAGTGGTCACAGCTGTGAGTGACAGGCAGAACGCTGCAGTAGCGGCCATTGTCCCACTGTGCTTCTGTTTCCTTCCTATGAAACGGCACTTAGTGTAACTGCAACTCTCCTACAAACTGTGCTGTACAGATAGTGGTGGCCCTCCAGCCGTTGTAATTAAAGGGTTAGTTTACCTTTACATTAACTTTTAGTATCATGTAGTCATTGATATTCTGGGACAATCTGCAACTGGTCTTGATTTTTCATTTTTTTGGTTTTTCAGTCTTCTTGTCTGGCAGCTCTCCAGTTTGGTGTATCTGGTTGCTAGTGTATTATTTAACTTAGCAACCAAGCAGCAGTTTGAACAGGAATATGAATAGGGGAGGGGCTGAATAGAAAGAAAAGGAATTAAAAGTAACAATAACAATAAAACTGGAGCCTCACAGAGCAATAGGGTTTAACCCCCATTTGAAAGCTGGGAGGGGTCAGAAGAGGAGAGCAATTCATTCAAAACCAATTGCAAAAGACTTGCAATATATATATAAAATATAAAGAGATCATAATGGTGCACGCCACTAACAAAAAATACAACCTGGGTAAAAGAGCCATATAAACTAAAATATAGCAGGAGTAATGCCGGCACACACAGGGTTTCATACAAATGTATATAAAATGATATTTATTGAGAAAAAAGGAGCAAAATAAACATAGCAAACCTCAACGTTTCAGTCCCCACTGGGCAAAAACTGAAGCACCTGCCTCCCCCCAGTGGGGACTGAAACGTTGAGGTTTGCTATGTTTATTTTGCTCCTTTTTTCTCAATAAATATCATTTTATATACATTTGTATGAAACCCTGTGTGTGCTGGCATTACTCCCGCTATATAAAATATAAATATGTATAATTTCATAATAAAGCAATGGAGGAGGGGGAGTGGTTGGGGTTGGGGAGATGGGAAAGGGATGTGGAATTGACAGGCTTAGAGCTTTATTTTCCACTTAAACTTAGACAGTGAGGGAGGGATGGGGAGAAGGAGAGGGGTATTTAGTCCTCTTCTTCCTCAAGGCTGTGCCGGATGTTGTAGTCTCGGAGCAGAATGTGGATCAGTCTTGGATTGACACCCTCTCTCCTCAGAATGAGGCAGTTCCTGAGGTACCACAAAACCTCCTTAAAACAATTCATAAGGCGCCAGGTTCCTGAATTGCCCCTTCTGTGTAAGTTGCCCTGAAACTGCCCATAAAGCCCTGCATGGAGCATAAGGAGGTTCCTGGGCACACAGTCTCTGAGTTCATGTTCCAGGGCACCAAGCAGGACCTGAGCCAATCGGCAGTCCCAAAATGTGTGCAAAGATGTTTCCTCATAAATGATGCACCGTGGGCAATGCCGGTACCTGCACAGGTTACAGACATGCATGAAGGTTCTGAGGGGCAGCCCCCCCTGTATGGCCATCCATGCCATGTCCTTGTTGGTCAGTCTGTCTGAAGAAACATTCTCCCAAACAATCTTGACTGTGTCCGCTGGGAGCCCTGGAATAGACTCCATCACGTATTTTCCTCTGATCAACTTGTGGATTGTCTTTGGTTTCCACAAGTCGGGCTTGACTCCCTCCAGTTGGTGCTTCCTTACAAACTTGGTAACCATCCAGGTAAAACCAAGGGGTGTTCCAGTTGTAAGGGTAAGAGCTGGACATAGTTACCCCACGTCCCTTCCTGCAGGAGAATCAGGATCTGGTTGGACTATGAGGCCGGATGCTGCATTCTGGATATGGGGGGAGGGTGCCTGGGTGAGAATCATTAGTTAGGGTGCTACCCAGCAAGCATAGGAGGAGGGGGAATTATGTGCTTGGGGAGGCCAAGTTGAATGTCACATGAACAGTATTGTCACCAATGATTTTCCACTGTTGGAGAAACAGCTGATTCAGCCCCATATTATGTGACATTGACAAAAGTTGTAATTCACCTGTCACTGAGCACATGGGGTGGGTTTTTGTCTACAAATGCTCTCTGGCATTATCTGGCTGTAATTTGTCCCTTACATGGGCCGACTTACATCTACCTACTGATGGCCCCACAGGCTGAATGGGTAAGTACTGAGTAATTTTTCACTCCATAAAGACAAAGCCTAATTTAAAAACAATATGTATAGCACTCTCTTATTTTTATTAAAATAAAAAAAATGAACAAAGTTCTATTTACCCTTGGGTTGTTTAAGATTAAACCATGTTTATTGCTCTACTTTCATATAAAACTCAATGAATATGACAAATATTTTATTTACGTATACAAAAAATAATGCAGATATAATTGGGTCCCCTTGCAAAATACAGTAACTGCCTTTTGACTGCAGTTTCAAGGTAACACAGTATAATAGTGGATGAGGTTGATAAAAGACCTGCATCCAACCATCAATTCAATATTTGTTCCCAGCATCCCCATAGACCCTATCTCAGTGCATGTGTGAGTCAGGCTGATATATAGTTACATAGTTACATAGGGTTGAAAAAAGACCAGTGTCCATCAAGTTCAACCCATCCAAGTAAACCCAGCACCCACACCCTATACTTACCTATCTATACACTCACATACATACACTATATATACACCCACTAGTACTAACTGTAGGTATTAGTATCACAATAGCCTTGGGTATTCTGATTGATCAAGAACTCATCCAGGCCCCTCTTATAGGCATTAACAGAATCTGCCATTACCCCATCACTAGGAAGGGCATTCCCCAACCCCCTCACTGCCCTCACCGTGAGGAACCCCCTACCCAACATCCCCCGGCAGGGCATTCCCCAACCCCCTCACTGCCCTCACCGTGAGGAACCCCCTACCCAACATCCCCCGGCAGGGCATTCCCCAACCCCTTCACTGCCCTCACCGTGAGGAACCCCCTACCCTGCCGGGGGATGTTGGGTAGGGGATTCCTCACAGTGAGGGCAGTGAGGTTGGGGGATGCCCTGCCGGGGGATGTTGGGTAGGGGGTTCCTCACGGTGAGGGCAGTGAGGGGGTTGGGGAATGCCCTGCTGGGGGATGTTGGGTAGGGGGTTCCTCACGGTGAGGGCAGTGAAGGGAGTTGGGAAATGCCCTGCTGGGGGATGTTGGGTAGGGGGTTCTTCACGGTGAGGTGGTTGGGGAATGCCCTGCCGGGGGATGTTGGGTAGGGGGTTCCTCACGGTGAGGGCAGTGAGGGGGTTGGGGAATGCCCTGCCGGGGGATGTTGGGTAGGGGGTTCCTCACGGTGAGGGCAGTGAGGTTGGGGAATGCCCTGCCGGGGGATGTTGGGTAGGGGGTTCCTCACGGTGAGGGCAGTGAGGGGGTTGGGGAATGCCCTGCCCGGGAATGTTGGGTAGAGGGTTCCTCACGGTCAGGGCAGTGAGGGGGTTGGGGAATGCCCTGCCGGGGGATGTTGGGTAGGGGGTTCCTCACGGTGAGGGCAGTGAGGGGGTTGCGGAATGCCCTGCCGGGGGATGTTGGGTAGGGGGTTCCTCACGGTGAGGGCAGTGAGGGGGTTGGGGAATGCCCTGCCCGGGAATGTTGGGTAGAGGGTTCCTCACGGTCAGGGCAGTGAGGGGGTTGGGGAATGCCCTGCCGGGGGATGTTGGGTAGGGGTTCCTCACGGTGAGGGCAGTGAGGTTGGGGAATGCCCTGCCGGGGGATGTTGGGTAGGGGTTCCTCACGGTGAGGGCAGTGAGGGGGTTGGGGAATGCCCTGCTGGGGGATGTTGGGTAGGGGGTTCCTCACGGTGAGGGCAGTGAAGGGGGTTGGGGAATGCCCTGCTGGGGGATGTTGGGTAGGGGGTTCCTCACGGTGAGGGCAGTGAAGGGGTTTGGGAAATGCCCTGCTGGGGGATGTTGGGTATGGGGTTCCTCACGGTGAGGGGGTTGGGGAATGCCCTGCCGGGGGATGTTGGGTAGGGGGTTCCTCACGGTGAGGGCAGGGAAGGGGTTTGGGGAATGCCCTGCTGGGGGATGTTGGGTAGGGGGTTCCTCACGGTGAGGGCAGTGAGGGGGTTGGGGAATGCCCTGCCGGGGGATGTTGGGTAGGGGGTTCCTCACGGTGAGGGCAGTGAGGGGGTTGGGGAATGCCCTGCCGGGGGATGTTGGGTAGGGGGTTCCTCACGGTGAGGGCAGTGAAGGGGGTTGGGGAATGCCCTGCCGGGGGATGTTGGGTAGGGGGTTCCTCACGGTCAGGGCAGTGAGGTTGGAGAATGCCCTGCTGGGGGATGTCGGGTAGGGGGTTCCTCAAGGTGAGGGCAGTGAGGTTGGGGAATGCCCTGCTGGGGGATGTTGGGTAGGGGGTTTTTCACGGGGAGGGCAGTGAGGGGGTTGGGGAATGCCCTGCTGGGGGATGTTGGGTAGGGGGTTCCTCACGGTGAGGGCAGTGAGGGGGTTGGGGAATGCCCTGCCGGGGATGTTGGGTAGGGGGTTCCTCACGGTGAGGGCAGTGAGGGGGTTGGGGAATGCCCTGCCGGGGGGTGTTGGGTAGGGGGTTCCTCACGGTGAGGGCAGTGAGGGGGTTGGGGAATGCCCTGCCGGGGGATGTTGGGTAGGGGGTTCCTCACGGTGAGGGCAGTGAGGGGGTTGGGGAATGCCCTGCCGGGGGATGTTGGGTAGGGGGTTCCTCACGGTGAGGGCAGTGAGGGGGTTGGGGAATGCCCTGCTGGGGGATGTTGGGTAGGGGGTTCCTCACGGTGAGGGCAGTGAAGGGGTTTGGGAAATGCCCTGCTGGGGGATGTTGGGTAGGGGGTTCCTCACGGTGAGGGGGTTGGGGAATGCCCTGCCGGGGGATGTTGGGTAGGGGGTTCCTCACGGTCAGGGCAGTGAGGTTGGAGAATGCCCTGCTGGGGGATGTTGGGTAGGGGGTTCCTCAAGGTGAGGGCAGTGAGGTTGGGGAATGCCCTGCTGGGGGATGTTGGGTAGGGGGTTTCTCACGGGGAGGGCAGTGAGGGGGTTGGGGAATGCCCTGCTGGGGGATGTTGGGTAGGGGGTTCCTCACTGTGAGGGCAGTGAGGGGGTTGGGGAATGCCCTGCCGGGGGATGTTGGGTAGGGGGTTCCTCACGGTGAGGGCAGTGAAGGGGTTTGGGGAATGCCCTGCTGGGGGATGTTGGGTAGGGGGTTCCTCAAGGTGAGGGCAGTGAGGGGGTTGGGGAATGCCCTGCCGGGGGATGTTGGGTAGGGGGTTCCTCACGGTGAGGGGGTTGGGGAATGCCCTGCTGGGGGATGTTGGATAGGGGGTTTCTCACGGGGAGGGCAGTGAGGGGGTTGGGGAATGCCCTGCTGGGGGATGTTGGGTAGGGGGTTCCTCACGGAGAGGGCAGAGAGGGGGTTGGGGAATGCCCTGCCGGGGATGTTGGGTAGGGGGTTCCTCATGGTGAGGGCAGTGAGGGGGTTGGGGAATGCCCTGCTGGGGGATGTTGGGTAGGGGGTTCCTCACGGTGAGGGCAGGGAAGGGGTTTGGGGAATGCCCTGCTGGGGGATGTTGGGTAGGGGGTTCCTCACGGTGAGGGCAGTGAGGGGGTTGGGGAATGCCCTGCCGGGGGATGTTGGGTAGGGGGTTCCTCACGGTGAGGGCAGTGAGGGGGTTGGGGAATGCCCTGCCGGGGGATGTTGGGTAGGGGGTTCCTCACGGTCAGGGCAGTGAGGTTGGAGAATGCCCTGCTGGGGGATGTTGGGTAGGGGGTTCCTCAAGGTGAGGGCAGTGAGGGGGTTGGGGAATGCCCTGCTGGGGGATGTTGGGTAGGGGGTTCCTCACGGTCAGGGCAGTGAGGTTGGAGAATGCCCTGCTGGGGGATGTTGGGTAGGGGGTTCCTCAAGGTGAGGGCAGTGAGGGGGTTGGGGAATGCCCTGCCGGGGGATGTTGGGTAGGGGGTTCCTCAAGGTGAGGGCAGTGAGGTTGGGGAATGCCCTGCTGGGGGATGTTGGGTAGGGGGTTTCTCACGGGGAGGGCAGTGAGGGGGTTGGGGAATGCCCTGCTGGGGGATGTTGGGTAGGGGGTTCCTCACGGTGAGGGCAGTGAGGGGGTTGGGGAATGCCCTGCCGGGGGATGTTGGGTAGGGGGTTCCTCACGGTGAGGGCAGTGAGGGGGTTGGGGAATGCCCTGCCGGGGGATGTTGGGTAGGGGGTTCCTCACGGTGAGGGCAGTGAGGGGGTTGGGGAATGCCCTGCTGGGGGATGTTGGGTAGGGGGTTCCCCAACCCCCTCACTGCCCTCACCGTGAGGAACCCCCGACGCTGCTTCAAATGGAAGCTCTGTTCCTCTAATCTATAGGGGGGGCCTCTGGTGCGTTGATTGTTTTTATGGGAAAAAAGAACATCCCCCAACTGCCTATAATCCCCCCTAATGTACTTGTACAGAGTAATCATGTCCCCTCGCAAGCGCCTCTTTTCCAGAGAAAACAACCTCAACCTCGACAGTCTCACCTCATAGTTTAACCCTTCCATCCCCTTTACCAGTTTAGTTGCAGTCTCTGCACTCTCTCCAGCTCATTAATATCCTTCTTAAGGACTGGAGCCCAAAACTGCCCCCATACTCACTGTCACTGCCCCCCATACTCACCCCATACTCACTGTTACTGCCCCCCATACTCACTGTTACTGCCCCCCATACTCACTGTCACTGCCCCCCATACTCACTGTTACTGCCCCCCCATACTCACTGTTACTGCCCCCCATACTCACTGTCACTGCCCCCCCATACTCACTGTTACTGCCCCCCATACTCACTGTTACTGCCCCCCATACTCACTGTTACTGCCCCCATACTCACTGTCACTGCCCCCCATACTCACTGTTACTGCCCCCATACTCACTGTTACTGCTCCCCATACTCACTGTTACTGCCCCCATACTCACTGTCACTGCCCCCCATACTCACTGTTACTGCCCCCATACTCACTGTTACTGCCCCCCATACTCACTGTTACTGCCCCCATACTCACTGTTACTGCCCCCATACTCACTGTTACTGCCCCCCATACTCACTGTAACTGCCCCCCATACTCACTGTTACTGCACCCCATACTCACTGTTACTGCCCCCCATACTCACTGTTACTGCCCCCCATACTCAATGTTACTGCCCCCATACTTACTGTTACTGCCCCCATACTCACTGTTACTGCCCCCCATACTCAAGGTGAGGCCTTACCAGGGACCTATAAAGGGGCAAAATTATGTTTCATCCCTTGAGTCAATGCCCTTTTTATACAAGACAGCACTTTATTTGCTTTAGTAGCCACAGAATGACACTGCCTGGAATTAGACAACTTGTTATCCACAAAAACCCCAGATCCTTCTCCATTAAGGATCCCCCCAACTCACTCCCATTCAGTAGATAGTTTGCGTTTATATTATTCCTACCAAAGGGCAGAACTTTGCACTTATCGACATTGAACCTCATTTTCCAGTTTGCTGCCCAGTTATCTAATTTTGTCAAATCGCTCTGCAAAGCGGCACATCCTGCATGGAACTTATAGTTTTGCACAATTTAGTGTCATCAGCAAAAATAGAAACAGTACTGTCTATGCCCACCTCCAGGGCATTAATAAACAAGTTAAAAAGCAAAGGCCCAAGGACTGACCCCTGCGGTACCCACTAACCACACTGGTCCAATTAGAAAATGTTCCATTTACCCCACTCTTTGTACTCTATCCTTCAGCCAGTTCTCTATCCAATTACAAATATTATGTTCTAGGCCAATATTCCTTAATTTGATCATTAACCTTCTGTGAGGTACTGTATCAAACGCTTTAGCAAAGTCCAAGTAGATCCCATCCACTGCCATTCCAGCATCAAGGTTCCTGCTCACCTCCTCATAAAAGGCGACTAAATTAGTCTGGCAAGATCTGTTACGCATAAAACCATGCTGGCACAAACTAATAGTATTGTGAACTGCAATGTATTCAACTATCCTATCCCTTATTACCCCTTCCAGAAGCTTTCCTACTACTGATGTCAGACTAACAGGCCTATAGTTTTCAGGCTGAGAACGAGATCCCTTTTTAAATAACGGCACCCCATTAGCAATCCGCCAGTCTCTCGGCACCATGCCAGACCTCAATGAATCCTGAAAAATTATGTGAAGAGGTTTGGCAATCACAGCGCTCAGCTCATTTAATACCCTGGGATGAATCCCATCCGGCCCTGGACCTTTGTTTACCTTTACATGTTCAAGTCTCTTTTGAATTTCCTCCCGAGTGACCCATGCGCCAGTAGCTAAATTACTAGAACTGGCTGAACAGGTAACCAGTTCTCTTACTGAAGGATCCCTTGTCCCGCCTTCCCCTTATACGTGATTTTATCCCCATTGGCACCCGGTTTAGTTACGGGTCTGACACTAATGTTTGAGTTTAGTGGGTTTGGGTTGGAAGGTAACTGTGTGAGGGGGTTATACTGGGAGTGGGACACAGGCCAGTCCTGTTATTACTGGTGCCTACATAATGCTATGGATACTCTGGGTCACTTCCCATTAATGGGACATGTAAGGGCTGTAATAGAACTGGGAATTCCCTTCTGCCCCTTTGCCCCTTCCAGGCAGCACAAGGCAATGTAACGACTAGTGTTGTAGGGGGAGGAGCCTATCAGTAGCCAATCCTGAGGATATACATGTAACCTATTTATCAGCTCAATAACTGCCTTCCCGGACTGGTACCAGTAGAACATGGGTCACACTGGACTCTCTCACCCAGAATGGGCCTTCGCTAAGTGGAAGAGGAAGGTGAGGGGGTTGTGCAACTACATCTCTCTTGCTGTTATACAGAAAAATAAAAACAGAGGGCGCCAGAGCTTCTTGCAACAAAACAGAAAGAGTTTATTGGACTCCCACAGGGTTACTCACAGCAGCCTTATTATAAAGGCATAAACGTTTATAAAGTTTGTTACACTCTCCCCAGTAATTTATCCTTGGTAAAGGCCCCAAGAAGGGCAGAAACGTTGGCTACACTGTAATAAACATGAATAAAGAATAATTCTTCACACGAGCTGGAGTGCGGGTCTGTGCATCAATTTGTATTTCATAGATTTTATTAACATATAATATAAAAATAGTGGAATCCTGTTCGGTGCTGAACAGCCAATCACACTCATCCTATAGAGTGACTGCAGGTACTATTGATAAATATACAGGCTCTAGAACAATATTATGTAGGAAAGTCTATTGCTGTAATAGGGATTAACCCTTAACCTGCTGCTGCTTCATTAGTAAAACATTATTCCTGTCTCCCTGTAGGTACAGAGTTGGAGCTGCTGAGTGAGGCGCCTGGGGGAGAGAAGGAGGAAATTCAGGGAAATGTTCTGTACAGACTGAGAGTGAGAGACTCCCACTGACTGAGGCACCAGCTAAAGGGCCCCCCCGGGAACTGCCCCCCAAGGAGGGAGCTGCCAACCAAGGGACTCATCCATCTGCAGATCTGCCCCCAGAAGCACAGGAGAGATGGATGGAGGGACCCCGAGGGGGCAGGGGGGCAGGATCCAACAGCTGGGGATAGAGATGCACCAACTGGGTCTGAGGGTCAATATCACTGAGGAGCTGTGCAACTTGGCTGGTACATTGGGTTCCTTACTGGCACAGGGATCAGATGGAGCTGCACTGTGTGGGGCTGAGGGGGCAGATAATGAGGGCAGAGAGGCAGATGGGATAATGGCCCCTGGATTGGCTGATACTGTGCTGGGTATAAGGAGACTGATCTATGGGCAGGAGGCTACAGACCTGGTACTGGATATAAACACGGCTCATAATCGTGTATCTGTATCAGGGGACAGGAAATCTGCTTCCTACTCACTAACAGAACTACATTACCCACAATCCCCAGAGAGATTTCAGCTTTATGCTCAGGCTTTAAGCAGCAGGAGTTTCCCCTCAGGGCGACATTACTGGGTAGTGGAGGGCAGTGAATCAGGGAACTGGGGGGTAGGGGCGGCCTATCCCAGTATAGAGAGGGGAGTGGGGCAGTCTGTTATTGGGAATAATAAGAAGTCCTGGTGTTTGTACAGATGGTTTATTAACAGATATGCAGTGATACATGACAGTAAATGGACACAGTTACCCCACGTCCCTTCCTGCAGGAGAATAGGGATCTGGTTGGACTATGAGGCCGGACGCCTGTCCTTTTATGAGCTGAGTGAGCCAATCAGGCGCTTACACACCTTCACTGCCTCCTTCACTGAGCCCCTTCATGCTGCATTCTGGGTAGGGAGGGATGGTGCCAGTGTGATTAGAATCATTAGTTAGGGTGCTACCCAGCAAGGAAATGCAGAGAGAGGTCACATGACTTTAGGGCTTTCCTGCCATTAAGGAGGGCTGCCATCTTTCCACGCTGACTATACCAGCCAGGATAGGGGGGGCTATGAGGGAGGGGAGCTGCACCATCCCGGGGGAGGCAGCCGGGGCAGATGGACTATTACAAATTTACCAGCAAGTACATTGCTAGTAACGTTTAATACCAGCCCCAGCCTTGGCTGATAGTTTAGCGACTAATTCCTAATGAATTTAAAAGGAAACACTGCCTGTCTGTCTGTTTATCTATCTGTCAAGTTATCAATGTTCTATCTTTCTATTTGTCTGTCTATCTATAATCTATCACAGGGCTGCCCAACTGGAGGCCCATGGGCCGGATGTGGCTCTCCAAGAGATTTTTATGACCCTAAAGGTGGCCATACACGTGGCGATCCGACGATGTTTCGTACGACCATCGGTCGCACGAAACATCGTAAGATCCGCCACACACCATTCAGGGCTGAATCGGCAGGTAAGGAGGTAGAAACAATAGGATTTCTACCTCCTTCTGCCGATTCAGCTCTGAAGGGAGAATTTTGGTCAGGCGCCTTCTATGGCGCCCGATCAAAATTTTCAAACTTGTCCGATCGGCGAGTCGTCCGATATCGGCAGCTTCCTGCGATATCGGTCGACTCGCCGACATGCCATACATGCACCGATTATCGTACGAAACGAGGTTTCGTACGATAATATCGGTGCGTGTATGGCCACCTTAAGTGAGTCCAGAGACTCCCCCATACAGAGCGGCTTCAGCTCTTGGGTGTCGGTGGGTTTCCCCACATGAACCCCTCGCTTCAGGTCTTTCCCAACATTTCCATTGGATTAAGGTCAGGACTGTGACTTGGCCATTCCAGAACTCTATTCACTTTACTCACCTGTAACCAGTCTTTGGCAGAACCACTTGTGTGTTTAGGACGGATGTCTCGCTGAGTGACCCACTGTCTCTTGAGATTCAGTTCAAGTACAGATGTTTTGACATTTCTCTGGCTCCGAATTCATTGTTCCATCAGTGATGGCAAGCTGCCCAGGCCCAGATGCAGCAATAGGCCCAAACCAGAACCCTCCCACCACCATGTTTCACAGATACAGGGATAAGGTTCCTATGCTGGAATGCAGTGTTTTTCTTTCTCCAAATGGAACGCTCCCCATTTAAGTAAAAAAATTATATTTTGGTTTCATCCGTCTGCAAAACAATCGTCCAGTCTCCTTCTGGTTTGTTCACATGATCTTTAGCCAACTGTAGGGGCTCAGCAGTATTTTGGGGTTAGAGAGCGGTGCCTTTCTCCTTGCTCCCCTGCCATACACACCATTGCTGCCCAGTATTCTCCTGATGGTGGGACTCATGGACTTCAGCATTGGCCAATGAGAGACAGGCCTTCAGTTGCTTAGAAATTCCCCTGGGTTCCTGGGTGGGACCTTATCTTTGATGGGTGATCACTTCTGGGCGGGGTAACAACAGGCTTGAATTCCCCCCATTTGTACACAATCTGTCTGACTGCTGATTGGTGGAGGCCAAACCCTTTAGAGAGAGTCTGAAACCTTTCCCAGCTTTATGGGCACCAACATCTCTTTGTTTTCTGAGCCCCTCAGACACCCCCCTGTGTTGGAGCTGTGATACATATCCATAAATGTGATGTATATGTGATCTAGCATTGCTGGGCCCCAACTGGCCCCCCATCAGGGGGGCACCTGTCCGTGCGTGTGTGTATACCTTCTTGTCCGTTGGTTTAGGGGCTAAAGGAACATCAGGCCTCTCACCTGCCCAAAGTTTGGTATTTTTATCTGAAAGGATAATAAACTCTTAAAAAATTTAATGTCAAACTGCTCAGGGTGCTTTTGTAAGGACTTTTGCAATATTTATTTTTTCAGTTTCAGAGCTATTTCACTTTATATTAACTGCCAATATATTGAATTTTGTAACAGCGCCACCTGCTGGTCAGTCCCTGTAATGGTTCAGTCAGAGAGATAAACCTTCAGAAGGAAAACAGGGACGTGTTCTGATGTTGCTCTGCTCAGGGAAGAGATCAGAAGCCCCAGATGCCCTTTCCCTTCTCATTTCTAAGCAGAAAAACATCAGAACCCTGTTTTCCTTTTGCAGGGAAATCTCTCTGACTGAACCATGACAGGAACTGACCAGCAGGTGGCGCTGTTACAAAGTTCATTATATTGGCAGTTAATAGAAACTGAAATAGCTCTGAAACTGAAAAAAGAAATATTGCAGAAGTCCCTAAATCCCTTTAATGAAAAAGGAATAGTATTACTCAATAACAGATCAGAGCTTGGGAAGTTCCCCACTGACTGTACTGGAATAAAGATAAATATTACTGAGTTTTATATAACGGTATGTGGCTGCTGCTGTTACAGACTAGCATGGGGGCCGCTATATGTCACTAGGTTATTACTTTGCTTTATTAAAGATTTTCTTGTTTCCCTGTGTCGTATGTTCTTCCCAAATGGAGCCGCCTGGTTTTATAGATTCAGACTCACTGCGGTGGGGGGGGGGGGTCTGTACTTGATGTGCCCCATACTCAGCCTGTCAGTTATATCTGCCCTACCGTTGGCCCCCATACTGGCCTGTACATTGGGACCGTGCCCTGAGGGCTTGGGGAACTATTTACGTACTTTGGCTATTTAGAGAATGGCTCCGCCCACATTCCCAATAGGAAGGAGGAAATACAGGTTAAAGGAGCTTGTGGCCCAAATGGACAGGTCACATGATATTGGCCTCCGTTCTATTGTTCTGTGTGAGTTAAGAACTAGATGATTGGAATGGAGAGAGGAAGGAAGACCTAAGGCTCCTTTTTACTTCCTCCTCTTCCTCTCACCATAGGGCGATATTGTGCAGCAGCAGATTGGTTCCCAATTTTCCTGATCAATGAGCCATATAGATTGTACATGGATATAAGTTGGGTTTGATCTTAACGGAGAAGGAAAGTCATTTTGGCATTTTACTGCCAATAGATTTGCCACATTAGTGCCACCTAGAACCCTATATTTATTTTGCAGAAAGCTTTACCTTCCTGGGTAACAGCCCTAGAAGCTCCCTCTGATAGCAGCTGCCATTTTAGCTTGGTCTTGGGAGCTTCCTGCTGCAGTTATAGCCACTGGAAGCTCAGATTACACATTCCTAAGGGAGGGGGAGTGAGTTCTTATGCATTCTTATGGGAGGGGGGAGAGGGAGAAAGAGACAGGAGAGAACTGAGCAGACTCAGGCCCCAAACCTGAAGGAGCCCTAAAAGAGAAAAAGTCTGACACAGAAGAACATTCTCACAAAAAAGGAGACAAGAAATTCTGTGTTTCTTGTAATAGAGGACTCAGTGCAGCGTTTCTGTGAGTGCTTATGGCTGTATTTACATAGACCTTTCTGATAAAGCTACTGAGTTTGTACCTTTCCTTCCCCTTTAAATGTGTAAAAAACATTGCACAGATCTTTCATCTCTATATGTATGGCTGCCATTACAATAAACTGGAGAACGGGGAAGGGGGGACTCATACAATGATAAATAGATGTAACTCGTTTGGTTATATGAGCATTACGCCTCTCACTTTTTGCAGTCTCAGGTATTGACCCTCCCATTATCCTACACCCAAGTGTGTCTGGGAAACCAACTCCCCCTATGCCCACACAGGGGCCAGTAATGCTCCCAGTAACCGAGAGGGATCTGACAGTCACAGAGCTGATTGGCCAAAGCCGGATACAGAATTCCTGGAAGAGAGACACAAGTATTAGAAAACTGCCCCAAATCCCTACAGCCCCTGAGATAATAACCCCTTAACCGCCAGGGCAGCCCTTAGTGCTGGAGGTGCCAGGGCAATATATACATAGTGGCATCATATAATCCATGGGAAGGTGTGGCTCAGCAAATGCCCCTCCAAAAGTCAACTTGAAGGTGAACTACCCCTGGATGTGTACCTTATTATGGAGGAACGTTGTGCTATTTGAACATTGCGCTTTCCTATAGTTCCCATAAGTTCTACTGTGTGTCCTTCCACCATCTTGAATGTGTGGGTAATTCCAGGGGTCCCACAACAGATTCACACGCTCACATCATATTAACCCTGATTCCAATGCTAAAAATGCTACAAGCCGCAACTTGTTCCCCATGCAAAGCTGCCCGTGCCGGGTCGGACTGGGCCGGTGCTCCCTCTGGCTGCTGGTCTCCCCCCAACATACTGAGGGTAACTGAACTTAGGCACACTCAGGGGGGGTTGGGCAGGTCACGGGGGGCCCTGAGGGGATTTGGGGTGCTGCAGCGGGGGCCCCTTGGGGATTTGAAAAAGAAAAGTGCACTTTGCCCCAGGCACTGCCCTTAAATGACCCTTTTTCTAATAGAAGGAGCTGTTTGGGGAGTACAAGGGGAGCAGACCCAGATATACATGCACCCCCTCTTTCTACTTGTTATTATAAAACCAGAGGTTTGAGGTTTCCTTTATCCTTATGATGTGCAGGGTAAGTACCACCCAGCAGCATTTATACCTTACCCCCATCCATGATACAACTGGACAAGCCCAAATAGTTTTAATGCTAATAATCATTTCACCCCATCAACATGTGCCAGAATCTGACATTTCAATACATTTCAGTCCCCCCCGCCCCAAACTATGATATGGGAGGAGCCTTGTTACTCTGAGAGGTTCTGTGGGACAATAGTCAGGGTGGGGTCAGTTGGCTCCCTGCTGGGCTACTTGCCCCCATACAGGCTTTTATATGCAGAGGAACGAGTAACAATGGGAGAAGTAAGGGAGGAGCCGGGGCAGAGTCTCCCCTTTATCCTCATTACTCCCCATGGCTAAGGGCAGAAGGGGGGAGTAGTATAAAGAGTTGGGGAATATCTCCAAGGAGCAGATTTCTGGGGAGAGTCTCTGCTGAGGACGTACCAGGGGGAAGAGAAGAAGAGCCGGACAGGAAGGAATTCTTACCCAGACACAGGTAATTATACTGGGGGCTCCTTATTAGTTATTATTATCTTCTCATATTCCAACAATAATAAGGCCAATAATTTCTTCCATTAATGGGGAGCCAGGCAGGAGCCGGTCAGGAAGGATTAAAGGCACAAATATCTGAGAGTATTTCAGGCTTTAGTTCTTAGGCTTCTATTCTTTTCCCAAGTTACTGCCGGAATGTTCCCCACATGGCTACGGATAAATGGGACTTACAGGGGTCTCTTATCTGACATATTCTCCCTTCTGGGGGTTATGGAACATAAACAGAATTATGGGAATCTGACTTCATTGCTTTATTCCTGTGCAATGATACTGGGGCCCGGCCGCCCCGGCTATAAGTGATTCAAGGGGAGTTCATTTCCAGCCGGCACCAAAGGAAAGGGCTCGGCATTGGGTTGGGTTAGGCAGGGCCCCTTGTTAGGCCAATGGGAAATATACCCGGGTTTCCTAATTATTTATTGTTATGGTTTGTAGACATTGTATGTCCATGTTGCCTTTGATATGTTTGTATCTACAGCCCATGGTTTTACATTTGTGGTTTTTAACTATTAATATTTTTGCAGGCAAAAAGCATCAGACCCCAGTATGTCATTTATAAGCACTAATGTACCTCCTATGGGAAAATATCAGCGAGAAATGACAAACCGTATAAAGGAACAAAGTGCCATTAAATGCTAAGGTTTCCTCTGATATATATATATATATTTAATATTATTTATAGTGGGGGCCACTACTTGTTATAATACAGAGACTCAGTGGGGCAGAGGGATCTGTTTAATCTGTGGATATGATTCATTTACCAGAACAGTATGGCAGCTCCTATATATAAATCATATACTGTAATTAAACACACATATTCAGTATCAATACCGTTCCCTTGGGCAAGATAACCTGTGCCATTGGGTTCCCATAACATTTATAAGAAAAGCAAATAAATGTAAATGCAGGTTACAAACACAGCGGGGGTCATTTATTAACAGTGGGCAAATTTGGACATGGGCAGTAACCCATGGCAACCAATCAAATTGTTATATTCATTGTTCTACATCCAGCTGCCCGAAAAGAGGTCAGCACTGACTGGTTGCTATGGGTTACTGCCCATGGGCAAATTTGCCACTGTTGATAATGAGCCCCACTGTGTGTGGGGGAGGGGATAGGCTGATGAATGTTGGGCCCATGGATACTGTCTCCTTCCCTAATGAGCCCAGCACATTGCCGGAGGTTGGGGAGATCTCCTGCACAGTATAACCCAACTCTTTATAACTTCAACAGGTTCCCGGGGGGTCGGACTGGGAGAATAAGGATTTACCCAGAGGGAGATTTTCCCAATCCCAGAGACCAGCAGGATACAAGAGAAAATAATGCTGCTTCATATCAGTAAGTCTCCCATAATCCCCTACAGAGGGATGTTACTAACTCGCTATATTATATATATATATATATTGTCCATTCCCCTAAACATGTACACATTCACCTTCCATAGGATTCTTATTTTAAAAGAAGATGTAAAGTCAAAAATCAAAATCCTTGCGTGTTATTTAGACCAATGAAATAAATGTATTTAGCAGCCTATGCCCCGCCCCTGTAATGAGCTCTGATCACAGCTCCTGGGAACCTACACGCCCAGGGGCTGGCCCGATATGAAGGGAAGCAGGGACTGCTCTGTACCAGACTTGAAATAAAAACAAAAGCCGGGACTGCCCTATAACTGAACAAATAGCCCAGGAGTTTCCTGGATTGTCATTGGTCAGTTGCTGATAAGGGCAAGTTAGTCCCAGATAAGGAAGTAAAACAGGAGCGGAGAGTAAGACACGCCCCCTCCTCCTCTGGCTGCAGATACTGAGGGATACAGAGCCCCAGTTAGCTGTGTTTAACCCTGTGTTAACTGCTTTGCCATCTGATATTTTAGAACGACATCTGTTATAGAGCTTTCCTTATTAGGGCTATATATATATATATATATATATATATACAGGTATGGGACCCGTTATCCAGAATGCTCGGGACCAAGGGTATTCCAGATAAGAGGGTTTTCCGTAATTTGGATCCTCATACCTTAAGTCTACTAAAAAATCAATAAAAAATTAATTAAACCCAGTAGGATTGTTTTGCATCCAATAAGGGGTAATTATATCTTAGTTGGGATCAAGTACAGGTACTGTTTTATTATTACAGAGAAAAGGGAATCATTTAACCATTAAATAAACCCAATAGGGCTGTTCTGCCCCAATAAGGGGTAATTATATCTTAGTTGGGATCAAGTACAGGTACTGTTTTATTATTACAGAGAAAAGGGAATCATTTAACCATGAAATAAACCCAATAGGGCTGTTCTGCCCCAATAAGGGGTAATTATATCTTAGTTGGGATCAAGTACAGGTTCTGTTTTATTATTACAGAGAAAAGAAAATCAATTTAAATTCTTATTTGATGAAAATAGAGTCTATGGGAGTCTTTCCATAATTCGGAGCTCTCTGGATAACAGGTTTCCGGAAAATGGATCCCATACCTGTGTATATATATATAAGATTTTTGGCTTTACATCCCCTGTAGGAATGTGATGTACTCCTTGCACCAATAACATTTCCTGCAAAGCTTTCACTGGTGAGTCCCCATTGGATTCAGTCTCTAGGAGGTAGAAGAGATGGGGCTTTTTTTTTTTTACTAAAGTCTAATTAATTCTTTTACTTCTTTGCTATTAGGGAATTGGCCTGAGAAAGAGCAGCAGAACCTCAGTGCTGGGAGATATTGTTTAGTTCCATTTGGATCTGACATGTCCAGGATGAGGAAGATCATAGAAGTTGGAAGGGAAAGTGAAAATGTTCAGGGGAACCTCAGCCGAACCCAAACTCCCAATGAATCTGTCAGAACCCCAAACCAGAATGATAGGTTCCAGGTATCTCAGGAACATTGTGTTGATGGAACCTCTTCTGCTCTACAAATACAAAAGCTCCATAATACTACTAATATACAGGATATCAGAAGGCCCAATATTTCCAAACTTAAAAAGGCGAAGTCCTCTGTAAAATCACACATTGCCAAGATGTGTCACCAAGGCACAAAAATGCATATTTCCTCTAAAGCCCACAGTGCCCTGAAACCTTTTATCTGCCCAAAATGTGAGAGGAGATTTTGTGACATCCGGAACCTTCTCACCCACCAGAGAATCCACACGGGGAGGAGCTTTGTCTGCTCCAAATGTGGGAAATGTTTCTCTCACAGAAAGATCCTCATTGCTCATAAATGGGTTCATACTGTGAGGAAACCATTCACCTGCACTGAATGTGATAAGGGCTTCTTATGGAACAGGGACCTTCAGGAACATAAAAAGAGCCATAAAAGAAGAAAAAATAGCAGCTATCTCTTGGCTCACAGGGGAAAGAGACTGAAAGAAGTTAGTACTGACTCTTGTAAAAGAGAGAAGGTGTTTTACTGCAGAGAGTGTGGTAAAAGCTTCAGGCAAAAGTCTAGGCTTGAGATCCACATTCAGTGCCACACAGGCGAGAAGCCATTTGTCTGTGTTCATTGTGGGAAAGGCTTCAGAGATAAGTATAAACTCAGTCTGCATCTAAGGATTCACACAGGAGAGAAACCATTTGTCTGCACTGAGTGTGGGAAAGGCTTTAGGGATTCGAGCTCTCTGAAATCTCACCTCCAGATTCACACAGGAGAGAAACCATTTGTCTGCACTGAGTGTGGGAAAGGCTTCAGGAAAAAGTGTGATCTCAAATCTCACCTTCATATTCACACCGGAGTGAACCCATTTGTCTGCACTGAGTGTGGGAAATGTTTCAGGGATAAAAGCGAACTGAACATTCATATTAACGTACACACAGGAAAGACTTTCCCCTGTACGGAGTGTGGCAAATCCTTTGCAGCAAAGAACAATCTGAAAAGGCACCAAATGGTTCACACTGGGGAGAAACCACACGAGTGCACAGAGTGTGGGAAACGATTCATGGAGAAAAGTAAACTAGAGAGACATTATCTAAATCATACTGGAGTGAAACCATTCAGCTGCTGTGAGTGTGGAGAACAGTTCAAATGGAAACACCAGCTCCAGTATCACCAACTGAGTCACACCGGGGAGAGGCCATTTGTCTGTACTGAGTGTGGGAAGAGCTACAAGAGTAAGGATACACTCACTGCGCACTGTCTTATTCACACTGGGGAGAAACCATTTGTGTGCCCTGAGTGTGGGAAACCATATAAGAGCTACAGTGCACTGAGGTACCACCTCCAGACTCACATTAGATGATAGTATCTTGCTAGTATCCCACATCTCAACGTTCCTGAGCTATCCCTCATCTCAACGTTCCTGAGCTATCCCTCATCTCAACGTTCCTGAGCTATCCCACATCTCAACGTTCCCGAGCCATCCCACATCTCAACGTTCCTGAGCTATCCCTCATCTCAACGTTCCTGAGCTATCCCACATCTCAACGTTCCCGAGCCATCCTACATCTCAACGTTCCTGAGCTATCCCTCATCTCAACGTTCCTGAGCTATCCCACATCTCAACGTTCCCGAGCCATCCTACATCTCAACGTTCCTGAGCTATCCCACATCTCAACATTCCTGAGCTATCCCTCATCTCAACGTTCCTGAGCTATCCCACATCTCAACGTTCCTGGGCTATCCCACATCACAACATTCCTGAGCTATCCCTCATCTCAACGTTCTTGAGCTATCCCTCATCTCAACGTTCCTGAGCTATCCTACATCTCAACGTTCCTGAGTTATCCTACATATCAACGTTCCTGAGCTATCCCAGCTGCCCTCATCAGTGGCGGCCATATTCAGTGCATTTGCTGCTTAAGTGAATGGGAATCCAAGACAAATGAAGAAGAGGGTTTTGACTGAGGTTCTTTCTGAGAGCAGCACAAATGCCCTAAAGGTGTAATTGGACAAACCAAATACTGTTACACATTTTGTTTTATGAGTTCATGAACACTATATACAAATACTGCAAGAGGAATCCATAGAGAAACATAGGGGCAAATGTATTCAGGGAAGAGGGGTCGTTATTCTGGTGAAGATTTCTAGTTTTCTGTAGTCACCAACCAGTCTGTTTTGGAAGCAGAAGGCAAAAAGACAGAAATACACATAATCAATGTTGTTATCTTTCCCCAACAAGAACCTTATTATTTAACAAGGCTCAAAAGACAGGGTCTTCAGCATAAAAGATGCTTGTTTATTAATTAATAAAAGACAAACCCTTGTCAGCAACACAAACCAGTGAATTACATGTGATACAAAGAATTTCAAATTAACTCCTCATTCGTTACAGATTATATCGGAACTTCATTACATCATTTACGAGTTCCAAAGGATAAGGAAACCCCTTAGACCAATAGTAGAAGCCCTAGGATATTCCTGCCATTCAGTTCCTCTCCTGCTGATACAGTTACAGTTACACCCAATCATGAAACAAATAAACAAAACCAAATACATTAAAATGCAAATAACAGTTTCAGCCCATCCGTATATTCCCCATTCAGCCCCCCGGGGATCTGTTTATCTGTGGGACAATAATCAGGGTGGGCGGATTGGTTTCCTGCTGGGACATTTTTCTGATACTTCATGTATGTATTATGATATTTAAAGGCAAATTCATCTTTCTAAGGGAGGAGAAGGCCACAGGCGAATTAAACCCCCTCAAACTGATGATCAGCCCCTGTATAAATAAGGGCTCCCCCCAACTGTGCTTCCTTCTCATACACAGAACTGTAACACAGAGTAAATCAGAAATACACAGGATATTTTATTTACACTCAGATCTACCAATCACCAAAGGGTTTGTTTCTCCAATGACTTGGGGGGATAATAATCTGAATGGGACCTGTGTTTGTGGGGCAGTTGTCTCTATACTTCATATAGAATTAGCTCAGGGGAACAACAAGATGAGACACAGGAACATTGGGGAGAGCTTTTTATAATCATTCCTATCTTCTCCCATATGAGATGTTTGGCTTCTATTGCTCTCTGGTGGGGAATAGCCTTCCCGTCACTGCTCCCCATACCAACCAATTGGAAATGCAATGCCTGAAGCAGCCAGGAGGGCTAAACAGCACTGGGAGCAGTGGGGACAATTGAACCTCTGGTTAGGGATGTTCCAGCAACACTATCCCTTCAGGGGATCTCCCAAGGGTAGATCTTAGTGATCATATTCTTAAAGGAGACAAACAGAAACCCCTAACCCTGTAGGCAATTATGAATAATATCCGGTGCTGGTTTCCCTTTGGGCTAAACATTAACCCTATCTGTAACAATGGCCCCTTTATTGGAGCTCCCTATAGATCCTCTCAGGTCCCTGTCTGGGTTTCACATGAGCGGTGGGCGTGTCCTAACGGTCCCTGCCAGAAACACAGTAGGAGGGGGAGAGCCAATCACAGCCCTGCAGTCACACAAGCACAGACAGGCTTCAGGAAGTGGGACAGATGGGTGGGACTAGTGGGGTTTTTGGAGAAACTTTCAATAAATTAGACTGAATCCATAGGCAGATTTACAATAAAGCTAAGCCCCCCAAACCTGCTTGGCACCTTAAAAAAAAAAAGAAAAAACTCCCTCTGTTTCTGTGCTGTCCTGGAACCTTTAACATCAGGAAATTGTCTTGTGTTCCTGCAAGCGCCGGTTCTGCTGTAATCAGCTGTGCTCTGATTGGATCTTTCTTCTTGTGGATTCTCCAATCAGAGCACGGCTTTTTGACAGACAATAAAACTGACCAATCAAGGCACAGATGCAGACAGGGCTCGGGAGATATTACAAACTGAAGGCAGTGCAGGGGTTCACTTTTTGTTTTTAAAGGAACAGTAACACCAAAAAATTCAAGTGAATAAAAGAAATTCCAATATAATGTACTGCTGCCCTGCACTGGTACAACCGGTGTGTTTGCCTCAGAAACACTACTATGGTTTATATAAAGAATGTAGCTGTGTAGCCATGGGGGCAGCCATTCAAAGGAGAAAAGGCACAGGCACATAGCAGATAACAAATAAAACACTATTGTATTCTACAGAGCTTATCTGTCATCTGCTATGTAACCTGTGCCTTTTCTCCTTTTTTCCAGCTTGAATGGCTGCCCCCGGGGCTACACAGCGGGGTATTTATATAAACTATAGTAGGGTTTCTGTAGCAAACACCCCAGCTGTACCGGTGCAGGAATGGCTGCCCCCGGGGCTACACAGCGGGGTATTTATATAAACTATAGTAGGGTTTCTGTAGCAAACACCCCAGCTGTACCAGTGCAGGAACGGCTGCCCCCGGGGCTACACAGCGGGGTATTTATATAAACTATAGTAGGGTTTCTGTAGCAAACACCCCAGCTGTACCGGTGCAGGAACGACTGCCCCCGGGGCTACACAGCGGGGTATTTATATAAACTATAGTAGGGTTTCTGTAGCAAACACCCCAGCTGTACCGGTGCAGGAATGGCTGCCCCCGGGGCTACACAGCGGGGTATTTATATAAACTATAGTAGGGTTTCTGTAGCAAACACCCCAGCTGTACCGGTGCAGGAATGGCTGCCCCCGGGGCTACACAGCGGGGTATTTATATAAACTATAGTAGGGTTTCTGTAGCAAACACCCCAGCTGTACCGGTGCAGGAATGGCTGCCCCCGGGGCTACACAGCGGGGTATTTATATAAACTATAGTAGGGTTTCTGTAGCAAACACCCCAGCTGTACCGGTGCAGGAATGGCTGCCCCCGGGGCTACACAGCGGGGTATTTATATAAACTATAGTAGGGTTTCTGTAGCAAACACCCCAGCTGTACCAGTGCAGGAATGGCTGCCCCCGGGGCTACACAGCGGGGTATTTATATAAACTATAGTAGGGTTTCTGTAGCAAACACCCCAGCTGTACCAGTGCAGGAATGGCTGCCCCCGGGGCTACACAGCGGGGGTATTTATATAAACTATAGTAGGGTTTCTGTAGCAAACACCCCAGCTGTACCGGTGCAGGAACGGCTGCCCCCGGGGCTACACAGCGGGGTATTTATATAAACTATAGTAGGGTTTCTGTAGCAAACACCCCAGCTGTACCAGTGCAGGAATGGCTGCCCCCGGGGCTACACAGCGGGGTATTTATATAAACTATAGTAGGGTTTCTGTAGCAAACACCCCAGCTGTACCGGTGCAGGAATGGCTGCCCCCGGGGCTACACAGCGGGGTATTTATATAAACTATAGTAGGGTTTCTGTAGCAAACACCCCAGCTGCACCAGTGCAGGAATGGCTGCCCCCGGGGCTACACAGCGGGGTATTTATATAAACTATAGTAGGGTTTCTGTAGCAAACACCCCAGCTGTACCGGTGCAGGAACGGCTGCCCCCGGGGCTACACAGCGGGGTATTTATATAAACTATAGTAGGGTTTCTGTAGCAAACACCCCAGCTGTACCAGTGCAGGAATGGCTGCCCCCGGGGCTACACAGCGGGGTATTTATATAAACTATAGTAGGGTTTCTGTAGCAAACACCCCAGCTGTACCGGTGCAGGAATGGCTGCCCCCGGGGCTACACAGCGGGGTATTTATATAAACTATAGTAGGGTTTCTGTAGCAAACACCCCAGCTGTACCGGTGCAGGAATGGCTGCCCCCCGGGCTACACAGCGGGGTATTTATATAAACTATAGTAGGGTTTCTGTAGCAAACACCCCAGCTGTACCGGTGCAGGAATGGCTGCCCCCGGGGCTACACAGCGGGGTATTTATATAAACTATAGTAGGGCTTCTGTAGCAAACACCCCAGCTGTACCAGTGCAGGAACGGCTGCCCCGGGGGCTACACAGCAGGGTATTTATATAAACTATAGTAGGGTTTCTGTAGCAAACACCCCAGCTGTACCAGTGCAGGAATGGCTGCCCCCGGGGCTACACAGCAGGGTATTTATATAAACTATAGTAGGGTTTCTGTAGCAAACACCCCAGCTGTACCAGTGCAGGAATGGCTGCCCCCGGGGCTACACAGCAGGGTATTTATATAAACTATAGTAGGGTTTCTGTAGCAAACACCCCAGCTGTACCAGTGCAGGAATGGCTGCCCCCGGGGCTACACAGCGGGGTATTTATATAAACTATAGTAGGGTTTCTGTAGCAAACACCCCAGCTGTACCAGTGCAGGAACGGCTGCCCCCGGGGCTACACAGCGGGGTATTTATATAAACTATAGTAGGGTTTCTGTAGCAAACACCCCAGCTGTACCAGTGCAGGAACGGCTGCCCCCGGGGCTACACAGCGGGGTATTTATATAAACTATAGTAGGGTTTCTGTAGCAAACACCCCAGCTGTACCGGTGCAGGAATGGCTGCCCCCGGGGCTACACAGCGGGGTATTTATATAAACTATAGTAGGGTTTCTGTAGCAAACACCCCAGCTGTACCAGTGCAGGAATGGCTGCCCCCGGGGCTACACAGCGGGGTATTTATATAAACTATAGTAGGGTTTCTGTAGCAAACACCCCAGCTGTACCAGTGCAGGAATGGCTGCCCCCGGGGCTACACAGCGGGTATTTATATAAACTATAGTAGGGTTTCTGTAGCAAACACCCCAGCTGTACCAGTGCAGGAATGGCTGCCCCCGGGGCTACACAGCGGGGTATTTATATAAACTATAGTAGGGTTTCTGTAGCAAACACCCCAGCTGTACCGGTGTAGGAATGGCTGCCCCCGGGGCTACACAGCAGCTTATTTATATAAACTATAGTAGAGTTACTGTAGCAAACACACAACTTTTACCAGTGCAGGGCAACAGTACATTATATTTCTTTCACTTTAAAACTCTTTAATTTTTTTATGTTACTGTTCCTTTAATATATTCTTTATTTTGATTTCAGGAATAGTTGGGGTACAGAAAAAAGAAGGGGATGGGGAAGGAACAAATGCACTGACATTCAGTTACGTACAGCAGGAATAAACAAGGATTGACAACAAGTTCTATAGCATTGGGGTCAGATGGTTTATGGGGAGTTCAAGTAAATTCCTATGTCAACGGGGCTGTGTGGGGGGTTTATTAGTGAAAGTGACCCAGGGTTCCCAGAGTCTCCAATAAGCGCTGCTATTATTGTGGCTCATATACGTAATCTCTAATTTTCTCATTTCCTCTACTAAATATATCCATTGTAGGTACGTTGGGGGGTCTTTCGCTTTCCAATATCTTGGGATTAAGGTTCTAGCAGCGTCAGTAGTTGCTGGGTAAGTATATCTGTTAACACACAGTTTATCTGAGGGATTAGATTTAGTAAGATAGTTGGTATTTTGTTTTCTTTAATTGTTATTTTTGTTATAGTTGCTATTGTTTCCAGAAATTTGGACCAGTAAGTTTTCATTTGGGGGCATGAGAACCATATGTGGGTGTGGTTTCCCGCTCCCTTATCACATCTCCAGCAAGAGTCTGTGCTGTTTTTGTTCATCTTCTTCAGCTTTGTAGGGTGTAGTGCCACCTTGTGGCCAGTTTGAACTCATCTCTCTGACCCTTACTGCCCTTGATGATTTATGAATGGATGAGAATACCCTAACCCAGGCTTTATCTGTTATTTCTATGCCCGGCTCCCTTTCCCAATCCGTGCAAAAACTTCTTTTGGGGGTTTCTGCATTATTTATTAATAGCTTGTATACAATGGAAATGATCTTTTCTATTGGGGATTCTAGTACCATTTCCCATTTCACAAAGAAAGATGTTTTGAAAGCATTTTACCTCCTAAAACTGCCATTATATGAGAGCTGCATACACAACCTCTTAGGTCAGAAGCCAGAGTGAAATGAAAGATGGGAGTGTCCTCCAGTCTCCCACAGGAAGTGGTCACAGCACTGACTGACAGGATTTACTGTAGCAGGGAAACCCCTCCCAGTTTCTGCCTGTGACATCACAAAGCCCCACCCACCCTATGCATATTCACTGCACTTTAAGTAGCTCTGTTATTGAAGTCTATCAGGGCCCCAGCCACATACTGAAGAGTCTAAGCCGGAAGTTGCATAAGGCCTGGGGAGAGCACAGTTTTCAAGCAGTTACGGACATATTTGAACCCAAAGGTATTAAAATAAAAGCACTTACTTCTATATAACATTATTTTACATGGTTTAGTGCATTGCAAAAATGTATGGTATATATCCCCTTTAAGGGGCTACCCCAGTCTTGTCCCTGAGTCACTTGTATGAAATGGTGTATTTGCTGGTAATTCCACGTGTCTCTTGGGGGTCACTGACCCCGGCAGCCAAGAAGTATTGCTCTGTGAAGCTACAATTTTATTATTATTGTAACTTTTTATTACTTATTTTTCCATGCAGGACCCTTAACTATCCATAGTCCCATCTCTCGTCTAAACCACTGCCTGGTTGCTATGGTAAATAAGACCCTAGCAACCAGATAGCTCATGAAATACCAAATGGAGAGCTTCAGAACAAAAAGCTAAATAACTGAAAAACCATTAAAAATAAAAAAGAGGACCATCTGCAAATTGTCTCAGAATATCAATGTCTACATCATATTAAAAGTTAATTTAAAGCTGAACTACCCCCTTTAAGCTAACTGATCCCAAACACAAGTGGATGGAGAACCCCTCACAGAAGTGCCTGTATGGATACTTATACATCCTAAGCATTTTAAGGTAAAATAAAGCCCCTCCCACCCGCACTTTTGCGCAGTATCCCTGGGAGTCAGTGGGAACCGCAAGAGGCAGTTGGGAGGTTCATTTTTTACACCAGCAGCGAATCCACTAAGTGTCACATTGGCTGTAGGTCAGTCTGTGTATGGGCCATCTTTAGCCCCCCCAAACAAACAAGTCTCCCTCCGCCTATGAGTGAAACACAACTTTTTAAGCCCATTCCTTCTATATTTATATAAGTACAATTTATTGACACAATATTATTTTTCACACAGTATGTCCCTTTAACATTCCTCCAAAAGTCAGTCCATTTAGGGCAATGCCCCATAATATGGGGGAACACTCTTATCTACATTCCCTCCAGCACTAGTGAATGATTCTCACCCAGGCACCCTCCCCCCGTACCCAGAATGCAGCATGAAGGGGCTCAGTGAAGGAGGCAGTGAAGGTGTGTAAGTGCCTGATTGGCTCACTCAGCTCATAAAAGGACAGGCGTCCGGCCTCATAGTCCAATGAGATCCTGATTCTCCTGCAGGAAGGGACGTGGGGTAACTGTGTCCATTTACTGTCATGTCTCACTGAATATCTGTTATTATTCCCTCTGCACAAACCCCAGGACTTGTTATTATACCCAATGCAGGACTGCTCCCCTCCCCTCTCTATACTGGGATAGGCCGCCCCTACCCCCCAGCCCCCTGATTTACTGACCTCCACTTCCCAGTAATGTCGCCCTGAGGGGAAACTCCTGCTGCTTAAAGCCTGAGCATAATTCCGAAATCTCTCTGGGGATTGTGGGTAATGTAGTTCTGTTAGTGAGTAGGAAGCAGATTTCCTGTCCCCTGATACAGATACAAGATTATGAGCCGTGTTTATATCCAGTACCAGGTCTGTAGCCTCCTGCCCATAGATCCTTCCCTTTACCCCAGTCACAATCCCAGCTAAGCCTGTGAGTAATGTCTCTGAGATCCGACCCACATCCAGATCCCCTACAGCCGGGACCTTTATACCCTCTCTCTCTCTGCCCTCAGTATCTGCCCCCTCAGCCCCACAAAAGGCAGCCCCATGGGATTCCCATTGTTCCTGTAGGACAGTGAGTGGATCTGCCATGTTGCACAGCTCCTCAATGTGCCGGATCTTCCTGGACAGCTCGTCCTTCTTTATTTCCAGCTGTTGGATCAGCTCAGTGAGTGTGAGTGAGAGCTCCTCTTTCTGCCTGGAGATGTCACTCAGGAGTCGCTTCTCTAGGGCTTCCAGCTCTTCCCTGATGCCCCTAAACAGGGCAGTGACTCTCTCTGTTTCACCGGCTGCCACTTCTGCCCCTTCTCTCCTGCGCTCCTGCAGCCTCTGGGCTCCTCTCTCAGTCTCCTCTCTCTCTGGGCTCAGTTTCTCCAGAACTTTCCTCAGTTTCTCTTTCTTCTTCTCAGAGGCCTCACTCAGCAGCTCCACCCTGTGGCCCCGGTGCTCCCCGGCCAGGCAGCAGGACACACAGATACAGGCAGAATCCTCACAGCAGTAATATTTCAGGAGTTCTTCATGGACTGAGCATTTCCTGTCCCCCAGGTGCATTGTGGGTTCTATTAAGACGTGTTTCTCTGACTGGCTGTGCCCCCGCAGGTGGGTATCACACAGAGAAGCCTCACAGTGCAGACAGGATTTAGCAGCGGGTACAGGGGAGAGGACACAGTAGGTGCAGGGAATCCCAGTCTCCCCCGGCTCCGGCTCAGTCGGACAGAACCGCGCTGCTATGTTCCCCAGAGTTCTGTTCCTGGGCAGGGCGGGGCGCTCCTGATACTCGGCTCTGCATTCAGGGCAGGAATAAGCCCCCAATCCCTCCTGGGCATCCATCACACTGCCAACGCAGCCCCGGCAGAAGTTATGGCCACAGGGCAGCATTACCGGATCAGTATAAATGCTCAGGCAGATGGAGCAGCTCAGCTCGTCTCTCAGATCAGCAGCCGCCATCGCTGAGAGCAGAACGGGGACTGAACAAGAAACGAAACACAAAGTTCTCTTTCCCCAGAGACAAACAGCACTTTGGACTCCTGTGAGTTAACCCTCTCAGTTCCTGGGATCACGCGGAGCTGTAGGTGCTGTTCCTTATTTATTTCCCCCTGGTGGGATATTGGGGGACCCCGGCCCCATTACGGAAGGCTTTGGGGAGTCACATGATATCTCAGACAAGAGGCTAAGGTGGGAGACACACAGGACAGACTCAGAGCACATTCTTTAGATACGGACCCCTCTCTCCACTCGTCAGCTCAGCTGACTCATTCTGACCAATAACTGATTTCTGAGACCACCAGTTGCTTCTGTACTTTCAACTTGAACAGTACAGGGCAGGAATACAGGACAACTGGTTTATAGTAATCAGTAGAACTCCCCCATACTCAGTGTGTAACACATAAATATGTATAGAGACACAAACACATATGTATATAACACAAATAATGGCCCCCAAGATGAGCAATTTCTTACAAATCCCCACCTAGAGGGCGAAGGACTTTACAAGGAAAGAGCCCCCTAAATACAAAAAGGTATAACATTCAGGGACCCCCATTAATGTATAATATGTATTTGTGCTGAAAGTGAAAGGAGAGACCCAAGTTATATAACACTCACACAGGCTTCAGTTTTGGGGTACTGTGAGGTAATAATTAACCTAATTATAAAAACACTCACAGTTGTTCCTACTCATAATTGTAACCCTTCTGCCAGTTAGAAAATCCCACACACTTTTAGAGGCTTTGTTTCCAGCTCACTTTGCTGCACTGTCTGTGCGCTGTACCCCCCCTTACCCACCTTATTCTGCCCCCCCATGTCTGGGCTGGATCCCATCTCAGGCCCCTGCAGTAACCCATGGCCTTTACACTTTGCTGCACTGTCTGTGCGCTGTACCCCCCCTTACCCACCTTATTCTGCCCCCCCATGTCTGGGCTGGATCCCATCTCAGGCCCCTGCAGTAACCCATGGCCTTACACTTTGCTGCACTGTCTGTGCTCTGTACCCCCCCTTACCCACCTTATTCTGCCCCCCCATGTCTGGGCTGGATCCCATCTCAGGCCCCTGCAGTAACCCATGGCCTTACACTTTGCTGCACTGTCTGTGCTCTGTACCCCCCCTTACCCACCTTATTCTGCCCCCCCATGTCTGGGCTGGATCCCATCTCAGGCCCCTGCAGTAACCCATGGCCTTTACACTTTGGTGTGTGCAACACCCAACACATTTTGCTTACCCCGGTTCCCATATGAAAGAGACCACACAGGGAAAACACTTTATTGCTGGGGGGTAGGGTGAGAATCTCATATTTTATTAATCAGCATAGCTGGGATTAGCCCCTCAATTCAGGGATAGGTGTGACCATAACCAATACTGACTGCAGGGTATGAAACAGATACACTAACGTGTGCGGCACTATCTGAGCCCAATCACTAGTGAGATGTTTGTCATCTTTGTCTCAGTATTTCCCCTCAGTTTCCTGCCTGATCATCTGAAATAGAGCAACATAGATGTAAGGAGCATCATTGTCAGGCCCAGTGGGTTTGTTGTTGGGACAGACAGACCCTAAACATAAACAAAGTAAACCATTTGCTGTAAGTAGAAATGTATAGAACAGACTGGGCTGGTAACTATAATACAGACTAGTAGAGTGAAGTGGTTAAAACGCTCCACCTTGAGAGCTTTACACACATCAAACTCCTCATACAAACAATGAAAGACAAACTTTGGAAAAAAACCTACAGACTGAATGCTGCTTTGCTACAGACACACATAACGTATATGGAGGGAACCAAGCAGCGCGCAGTCTGTGTACAAATGGCACAAACATGTTGCTGCTAATGCAAAGGGTAAAGAAACAAAATCTGACTCAGGCAAATCATATCAAAAATAAAATTCAGATTGTGCCTCAGGGCTTTTTACTCTCCTATTAAACTAAAGCAGCAGCCATTTTACCCCCTCACAGTGCAGCTCATTCTAACTATTATAAAACAATTTTTTATTGAATCTGTATAACCTGACTGTACCAACCCAATTTAGAGGCTTCTCCTTCTGTGTAAAAAGGAAAACAAAACATATAAGTAAGGGCCTCTATAATGTTTCCCACAGGACAGGGTCAGGCACGGAATTCTCCTTCACATAATCTTCAAATCTTTAGTTTATTCTGTAAAACAGTGCTGTCCAACTTCTGTTGTACCGAGGGCCGGAATTTTTCCGACCTACGTGGTGGAGGGCCGATAATGGAAGCCAGTTTTGACCACTCCCCTTTTTGAAACCGCACCCACTTGAAACCACACCCATGTTATCACATGACCATACCCATATTAATGGTTGTAGTACAGCAAAAACATGCCATACTCTGCCTGCCCTACCCTGCCTGTGTGTGCCATACTCTGCCTTCCATACCCTGCCTGTGTGCCATACTCTGCCTTCCCTACCCTGCCTGTGTGTGCCAAACTCTGCCTTCCATACCCTGCCTGTGTGCCATACTTTCACTGTGTGTGCCATTCTTGGCTGGTTTGTGCCATACTTGGCCTGTGTGTGCCATACTCTGCCTGCCCTACCCTGCCTGTATGTGCCATACTCTGCCTTCCCTACCCTGCCTGTGTGTGCCATACTCTGCCTGCCCTACCCTGCCTGTGTGTGCCATACTCTGCCTTCCCTACCCTGCCTGTGTGTGCCATACACTGCCTTCCCTACCCTGCCTGTGTGCCATACTTTCACTGTGTTTGCCATTCTTGGCTGGTTTGTGCCATACTTGGCCTGTGTGTGCCATACTCTGCCTGTGTGTGCCATACTCTGCCTGCCCTACCCTGCCTGTATGTGCCATACTCTGCCTTCCCTACCCTGCCTGTGTGTGCCATACTCTGCCTGCCCTACCCTGCCTGTGTGTGCCATACTCTGCCTTCCCTACCCTGCCTGTATGTGCCATACTCTGCCTTCCCTACCCTGCCTGTGTGTGCCATACTCTGCCTTCCCTACCCTGCCTGTGTGTGCCATACTCTGCCTTCCCTACCCTGCCTGTGTGTGCCATACTCTGCCTGTGTGTGCCATACTCTGCCTGCCCTACCCTGCCTGTATGTGCCATACTCTGCCTTCCCTACCCTGCCTGTGTGTGCCATACTCTGCCTGCCCTACCCTGCCTGTGTGTGCCATACTCTGCCTTCCCTACCCTGCCTGTATGTGCCATACTCTGCCTTCCCTACCCTGCCTGTGTGTGCCATACTCTGCCTTCCCTACCCTGCCTGTGTGTGCCATACTCTGCCTGCCCTACCCTGCCTGTATGTGCCATACTCTGCCTTCCCTACCCTGCCTGTGTGTGCCATACTCTGCCTTCCCTACCCTGCCTGTGTGTGCCATACTCTGCCTGCCCTACCCTGCCTGTATGTGCCATACTCTGCCTTCCCTACCCTGCCTGTGTATGTCATACTCTGCGTGCCCTGCCCTGTATGGCACACACAGGCAGCCTACAGTGACACAATGCTGGCACTGCTCCTACAGTCTGCACAATAACTATATATTAAAAAACTTTTTAATTGAAGTACCACCTCAGTATATGTTCTTTTTATAGTGTGAAGGGATTATTTGTGGGTTTCTACTGCTCCTGAGGTGTGAACAGGGGAACAATGTGGGTGATTACAGTCTGAGCCTGAGGTGGGAACACTGCAGGGGGGAACAATGCAGAGATTAAAAGGTGTGAACAACACAGGGGATTACATATTTAAACAATACAGGGGGATTACAGCCTGAATCTGAGGTGAGAACCATGCAGGGGGGCAGTTAATCACAGTACTGATACCATTTAAAGCTTACACAAGAGTAAGCCATCAAAGCAGCCAGACAGGTGGGGGGCCACACAGAGGGGGATGAGGCCCGCGGGCCGCCAGTTGGACAGCACTACTGTAAAACATAAACTCGGTGAAGGGAAAGAGTCAGGGCATATTCCCATTGTGTTTCCCCCTATTCCCATTGGCCCTTCTCCCTTTCATTTGGGAAAGCTCTAATTTGATACTTTCCAGCTCATGTTTAAATGCCCCCCATGCAGTTTGGGGGTTGGAGTTCCCTGCACTCAGCCTTTCTCTCTGAGTTGTAAGAAGCTGATATGGGATCCATGTATTCCCATTCCTACTTTTCTTTTGCAATCCCCACCTAGAGGAATTCCCAATCTCTCTCTCATTGTACCAGTTATTATTATCCCAATAATAGTGTTTCAGGGTACAATACCCGGCTATGTGCCCAACTCTGGAACACACACAGCACCCAAACACTTTCTTTCCTGTATGTGTGTAACTGAATTGTTACAAGTCTGTGTTGCAGGGGGAGAAGCCTGTATCGCTCACACCCTGTCATTGTGATGCTGTTGCCTAGATTGCAGGGGGTTAGAAACCTGTTTTTCTGTACTGTTATGTTTCAGTTTATCAGCCCTGTACTCTGCACAATTAGTAATCACTTTAGAAGGCCTGGCATGACTGGTACATTCTATACTAGCCACATTACCTTCACTTGCAGTGTTACATTTCCTACTGCTTTCTTTTATACCATTAGCAGACAGATCTCTCCCCTTATTAGTATTATTCTGCCCAGTAACAGCTGATACAACAGGACTTCTTGCTCCTAACTGAGCTTTTAACCCTTTAACCTCTGATTTACATTCAGAATGATCAGCTCCTACATTGCTGGAGGTTGCAACCAAACCTTTAATGGTGCCCTCTGCCTCCCTCAGCCTCTGTTTGAGCTGCTCATTCTCCTACTTGTTTTCTGTCATTGGTTGCTGGTTGCTAATGGCCATAGCAGCTCATTCTCCCTGTATATCTCCTTGGGTTCTGCCATTGATTGCTGGTTGCTAATGGCCATAGCAGCTCATTCTCCCTGTATATCTCCTTGGGTTCTGCCATTGGTTGCTGGTTGCTAATGGCCATAGCAGCTCATTCTCCCTGTATATCTCCTTGGGTTCTGCCAGAGTTTGCTGGTTGCTAATGGCCATAGCAGCTCATTCTCCCTGTATATCTCCTTGGGTTCTGCCATTGGTTGCTGGTTGCTAATGGCCATAGCAGCTCATTCTCCCTGTATATCTCCTTGGGTTCTGCCATTGGTTGCTGGTTGCTAATGGCCATAGCAGCTCATTCTCCCTGTATATCTCCTTGGGTTCTGCCATTGGTTGCTGGTTGCTAATGGCCATAGCAGCTCATTCTCCCTGTATATCTCCTTGGGTTCTGCCATTGGTTGCTGGTTGCTAATGGCCATAGCAGCTCATTCTCTCTGTATATCTCCTTGGGTTCTGCCATTGGTTGCTGGTTGCTAATGGCCATATCAGCAGCATTTTAAACAGAAAATTTCAGAGAATCAATCGCATCATTCAAATAAAGAATCTTTTCCTCCAGATTCTCTTTCTGCACCGCTAGAGTTTTATACAGTTCTGCTATCCAGCAGGCAGCAAACACCAGTGCACTTTTCCCTTTTGATTTAGACATGCACTTTTCCTGGATTGCCCTGGTCACATACGCCTGAGCCTGAGCCCATGGATCTGGGGATCCCTGCATACACTTAGCAATCTCTCCTGAGCATGTGACCTTGGCAATCTTTTTAACTTAAACATCCATTCTTTTAACTAAACAAGAACTAAAACAACACAAACAATCAACTGGTTTGCTACACAAAACTATACACTTATAAATATGAATTAAATGTCATGCATTGCTCTCCTGCCTGGCTCACCAAATCTGTAAGATTGTATAACACATAAATATGTATAAAGACACAAACACATATGTATATAACACATAATGGCACCCAAGGCGAGCAATTTCATATATACATAAAAAAAACTGCACAAAAATAAACAAGTTATTAAAAAGCCGATAAGGAGAAATCAATCACTGGGTTTGCAATATAACATAGTTGGGGTTAAAAAATAAGTTCAGCCTTTAGTTGATCCATGGAGAGACCCCTAAGGGGCCAAACTCTGTGTCTCTGACTCGCTGCTGCTTTCAGGTGTCTCCTAAACCCCTCTGGTTCTCTCTCCACTTTGTCTTAGAAGGTAAATTGGGGGAATCATTCCTCATCTCAAATGGCAGCCAGTCACTGAATACACTGAGTACAGGGGTAATTGAAACCCCCATTGTCCTATGACCATAAATTGATGGACTAAACCAACATTTTCAAAAATATTACAAATATTTTTCTCCATCTCTGATTTGTCAGAAAAAATAAGATTCAGTTTCAGGCCTCCTGCCCCAACTTACAGGATGGGTGGAACCTTGTTTACCTTTACAGATTCCCCTTTATGTGTGGGACAATAGTCAGGGTGGGGTTGATTGACTTCCTGCTGGGCAGCTCATCTCCATACTAGCTCTCATATGCAAATAGCACAGACAGCCCCTGCCAATGGGAGCTATATGGGAGGAGCCATTGATATAAAGGGGCAGAATCTTCATTGGTGCCCATGGGATGGAGAGAAGGAGGAATTAGTATAAAGAGTTGGGGAATATCTCCAAGGAGCAGATTTCTGGGGAGAGTCTCTGCTGAGAATGTTCCAGGGGAAAGAGAAAAAGATCCGGACAGGAAGGTAACTATACTATGGGCTCCTTATTAGTTGTAATTATTATGTTCTAATGTTAGGACTGGAGGACCAATGATAAATTCTTTATTCATTAATGGGGAGCCAGGCAGGAGTCTGTCAGGAAGAAGTGAAGGTACAAATAGCTGAGAATATTTCAGATTTTATATTTCTTACCCTCCATTTTTTTTCTAAAATTAGAATCTTTTGTTGTTCATTTTCTAAGTTTTATTTATTTTTTATTGGATTATTGGATATTTGCCTGGGATGGATACAGAAGGGAAAATGTTCTCTGTGCAATGATACTCGATAAGGGGATTTTCCTGGTTAGCACTATGGGCATGAGAGGTTCCTTACTTACCTGCCACTGACCAGTCACCCAGTACCCAGTTCCCTTGTTCTGCCCACTTACTACTTTACTTGCCCCATGAATAGTAACTAAATGGGAACATTTGAAACAACACCAACCGCACCATATAACTAATTAATATAAATCCCTGTACATCACTAATAGCCATATAGCACCAGTGTGGGGGGATGGGCTTCTGAAGGTCCCACAGCTCTGTTGGGCTCACTGGGGATATTGTTCCACTTGCTGCTGTATTACATGTATTGTCTATCCTGCCAAAAAGTCACACATTTACCCTCCACCAATTTCTCCTATAAAGGATATGCTGATACACCTTCCAGCCAAATCATTCCAACAACAAGGTCTTACACTGCTAAATCCAATAATTCAGATTGGCCACTACACAGTATAATATAATCCAGGTGAGCATGAGTATTGCCTCGCACTATTCAGCAGGAAAAGACCCCTGAGCTTGTTCATAGGGTGTATGGGGAGAGACCATAAAGCTATGCTAGTATAGGCATTCCTCTTTCTACAGGACTGAGACAAAAACTGGTCTTCCAGTTCTCAACCGCGCTGTCTCATTCTGCCCTTTTCATGGCGCCACTTGGTTAGATGTACCAATAACTTTGACAAAAAACGTTGACAACCTGAATAATTCCTTTGTGCTTTTGTTATTAAGGAACTAGCCTGAAAAAGAGAAGCAGAACCTCAGAGACCTCCAAGATGAAGAAGATCAGAGAAGATAGAAGTGAAAACATTCAGGCGAACCTCAGCCAAACCCAAACTCACAAAGAATTTTGCAAAACCTCCAGTAATGATTGGCCTCCGATGCCTCCAGAGTTTGGTGCTGATGGGAAATCTTCTGTTCTGAGAACACAAAAGTTACAAGATACTGGTTTCAGAATATCATTTGACTGCAAAGAGTGTGGAGAAAGCTTCGGGCAGCAGTCTAAGCTTGAAGCCCATTTTCTGTGCCACACAGGTGAGAAGCCATTTGTCTGTGTTCATTGTGGGAAAGGTTTCAAGAATAAATACAAACTTAATCTCCATCTAAGGATTCACACAGGAGAGAAGCTTTCTGTCTGTCCTCATTGTGGGAAAAGCTACAGAGATAAGACTAAACTCATTGTTCATCTAAGGATTCACACAGGAGAGAAACCATTTGTCTGCACTGAGTGTGGGAAAGGCTTCAGGGATTCGAGCTCTCTGAAATCTCACCTCCGGATTCACACAGGAGAGAAACCGTTTGTCTGCACTGAGTGTGGGAAAGGCTTCAGGAAAAACCATGAACTCAAATTGCACCTTCATATTCACACCGGAGTGAACCCATTTGTCTGCACTGAGTGTGGGAAATGTTTCAGGGATAAAAGTGAACTGAACATTCATATTAACGTACACACAGGAAAGACTTTCCCCTGTACGGAGTGTGGCAAATCCTTTGCAGCAAAGAAGAATCTGAAAAGGCACCAAAAGGTTCACACTGGGGAGAAACCACATGAGTGCACAGAGTGTGGGAAACGATTCCTGGAGAAAAGTAAACTGGACATACATTATCGGAGTCATTCGGGAGTGAAACCATTCAGCTGCTGTGAGTGTGGAGAACAGTTTGGATGGAAACACCAGCTCCAGTATCACCAACTGAGTCACACCGGGGAGAGGCCATTTGTCTGTACTGAGTGTGGGAAGAACTTCAAAACCAAGGCTGCACTCACTCTGCACTGTTATGTTCACACAGGGGAGAAACCATTAGTGTGCCCTGAGTGTGGGAAAGGCTGTAGGGACCAGACGAGCCTCAATAGTCATGTTCGGAAACACACGGGAGAGAAACCTTTTGTGTGCGCCGAGTGTGGGAAGAGTTACAAGGACTCCAGTACCCTGAGGCACCACCTTCAGACTCACATTAGATGAGAGTATCTTGCTCATTCAGAGTGAGGGGAAAGCTACAATCAGAGAGATATCTCAGTGTTCCCATTCAGACTCACAGAGAAGAGAGTTGCCGTGATCCAGAACTACAGATCCACTGAGATGAAACTTCCCTATGTACCATATCACGGCTCATCTTGGGGTTTCATGGATTCACCAGTGACTTTCCCACAAGGGTTTGTGTGGGGCTTATGTTTAATATAATCCTTTCCTATGTTCTGAGGGAGGGGGGAATTTACTCACAAACTGGGGATATCCCTGTAACCCCACCTGTAAGGTGCCCTGCAAATCCCTTTGTACCCTCTGAGGCATCTTTCACACAAATTGGTAGAACCAACATCTCCCAAGGTTCCCACTGGCACATGAGGGGTCAGGGGGGAAATCTGGGATCTGCCCTGTGTAACCAACAGATACAGATGTGGCGCAAGTGGGGGATGCTGGTACCTACCACTCAGTAGCCTGTAGGTGCCACCTGAGGAAGGGATTGGGTTACAAACCTCCCCAAAATGTTGTGTGTGGCTGTGAATATGGTGTCTCCACAGAATAAACCCTGACTTTTTATTGCAAGTGGAATTATGTGTTTTTTTGTCTACTGCCCTGATTAAGCCATAATGCTTGTGCGACATCAGGAGTCTGGGACACTGCGGGGCTGTAAGGGACAAGGCTTATAATGACTTTCTGTGCCTAAAATTACTTTGCCTTCAAATGAATGGGAAACAATAATGCCTATGGCAGGCACTGATGGGAGTACATTAGAAATAATGGGGCCCTACCCCATAGGGGACTGGATCCTTAAGCCACTGCCCCTCTAGACCCCCTAGGTGGTTGGTCTTGCTCACCTGAATTGAATGCGTCAAAGAAGTCACATTAATAGGAAAGGCCTAAAGCTGTCCCTGATCCCTGGCCAAGTCCCAGTATAACACAGGCCAACAATCTGCCCAAACAGCCCATTCCTCCAGTTCCTATAGTCCCCAAACTGGATCTCTCTGGGTCTCTGGCTGCACCCACTCGCACCCCTGAGGGGGACCCTGGGCACTGGATGCCAAGAGGAGACTTTTTGCCCCAGTAACCGTTCCGGAGTTATCCCACCTTCAGTGGCCCCATATGCAGGGTATTAGTTATTCAACTTAATGGGAAGCCAAGACACACGGAGAAGTAGGTTCTGACAAACCAAATTACAATACAGATTCCTGGCTTTTTATGTTCATGAAGGCTCAATACCAACACTTTGAGGGGAACAAATAGGCAAAGAGGGCGGAGCAAAAATGTCCCAAATTACATTAGAGAAGATAAGTGGTTATTCTGGGGAAAATGTCTTCTTCTCTAGTCAGTAACCAGTCTGTCTGTAAGTAGGAGCCAAGGATACGGATACACACGGATACACTTTGTGCTACAATATCAGCAATGGGATCTTGTCATTCTCTTAGTTTTACATGAAACCATTTTTACATCAACAAAGGGAGTAAATACCGGCACCAAGAGATGCATTTTGTTGTTATTTGTAATAAATATTCCTCTCTCCCCCACCCCCACTGATACGCTGGGAACAGGAGCTGACAATTCTTGTTTCCCATCAGATTTCTAGGCTTCTGCAACACATTCAGGGCACAGATTTGCTGCACAAGGGCTCATGGGAAACGTAGTCCAGAAACACTGAACTTGGGGGGGGGGGGGCTGCTTGTCAGGTTTAACCCTTTTGCTGTTAGGGAGCTGAGTGCTTGTGTTTAACCCTTTCCAGCATGAACTGCATTTCCAGCACCAACCAATCATTTAGTTGAGGAGAATTCCTTATGTAACTCCCACCCCCGGCAGCCTGTGTAACCGGTTACACTCACCCCCCCAGGGCTTCCCCAGAACTGCCCCCAGAACTGCCCCCAGAACTGCCCCAAGAACTGCCCCCAGAACTGCCCCAAGAACTGCCCCAGGGGCTTCCCCAGAACTGCCCCCAGAACTGCCCCCAGAACTGCCCCAAGAACTGCCCCAGGGGCTTCCCCAAGAACTGCCCCCAGAACTGCCCCCAGAACTACCCCCAGGGACTTCCCCAGAACTGCCCCAAGAACTGCCCCCAGGGGCTTCCCCAGAACTGCCCCCAGAACTGCCCCCAGGGACTTCCCCAGAACTGCCCCCAGAACTGCCCCCAGAACTGCCCCCAGGGACTTCCCCAGAACTGCCCCCAGAACTGCCCCCAGGGACTTCCCCAGAACTGCCCCCAGAACTGCCCCAAGAACTGCCCCAAGAACTGCCCCAAGAACTGCCCCCAGGGCTTCTCCAGAACTGCCCCAAGAACTGCCCCAAGAACTACCCCCAGGGGCTCCCCACAGAACTACCCCCAGGGGCTTCCCCAAGAACTGCCCCCAGAACTACCCCCAGGGGCTTCCCCCAGAACTGCCCCCAGGGGCTCCCCCCAGAACTGCCCCCAGGGGCTCCCCCCAGAACTGCCCCCAGGGGCTTCCCCCAGAACTGCCCCCAGAACTGCCCCCAGGGGCTTCCCCCAGAACTGCCCCCAGGGGCTCCCCCCAGAACTGCCCCCAGAACTGCCCCCAGGGGCTTCCCCCAGAACTGCCCCCAGGGGCTTCCCCCAGAACTGCCCCCAGGGGCTTCCCCCAGAACTGCCCCCAGGGGCTCCCCCCAGAACTACCCCCAGGGGCTTCCCCCAGAACTGCCCCCAGGGGCTCCCCCCAGAACTACCCCAGAACTGCCCCCAGAACTGCCCCCAGGGGCTTCCCCAGAACTGCCCCCAGAACTGCCCCAGGGGCTTCCCCAGAACTGCCCCCAGAACTGCCCCCAGGGGCTTCTCCAGAACTGCCCCCAGAACTGCCCCCAGAACTACCCCCAGGGGCTTCCCCAGAACTGCCCCCAGGGGCTTCTCCAGAACTGCCCCCAGAACTGCCCCCAGGGGCTTCCCCAGAACTGCCCCCAGGGGCTTCTCCAGAACTGCCCCCAGAACTGCCCCCAGGGGCTCCCCCCAGAACTACCCCCAGGGGCTTCCCCAAGAACTGCCCCCAGAACTACCCCCAGGGGCTTCCCCCAGAACTGCCCCCAGGGGCTCCCCCCAGAACTGCCCCCAGAACTGCCCCCAGGGGCTTCCCCCAGAACTGCCCCCAGGGGCTCCCCCAGAACTACCCCCAGGGGCTCCCCCCAGAACTGCCCCCAGGGGCTCCCCCCAGAACTGCCCCCAGGGGCTTCCCCCAGAACTATCCCCAGGGGCTTCCCCCAGAACTATCCCCAGGGGCTCCCCCCAGAACTATCCCCAGGGGCTCCCCCAGAACTACCCCAGGGGCTCCCCACAGAACTATCCCCAGGGGCTCCCCCAGAACTACCCCCAGGGGCTCCCCACAGAACTATCCCCAGGGGCTCCCCCCAGAACTACCCCCAGGGGCTCCCCCCAGAACTATCCCCAGGGGCTCCCCCCAGAACTATCCCCAGGGGCTCCCCCCAGAACTACCCCCAGGGGCTCCCACAGAACTATCCCCAGGACTACCCCCAGGGGCTCCCCCCAGAACTATCCCCAGGGGCTCCCCCAGAACTGCCCCCAGGGGCTCCCCCAGAACTATCCCCAGGGGCTCCCCCCAGAACTACCCCCAGGGGCTTCCCCCCAGAACTACCCCCAGGGGCTCCCCACAGAACTATCCCCAGGACTACCCCCAGGGGCTCCCCCAGAACTATCCCCAGGGGCTCCCCCAGAACTGCCCCCAGGGGCTCCCCCAGAACTATCCCCAGGGACTTCCCCCCAGAACTACCCCCAGGGGCTTCCCCCCAGAACTACCCCCAGGGGCTTCCCCCCAGAACTACCCCCAGGGGCTTCCCCCAGAACTACCCCCAGGGGCTTCCCCCCAGAACTACCCCAGGGGCTTCCCCCCAGAACTATCCCCAGGGGCTTCCCCCAGAACTATCCCCAGGGGCTCCCCCCAGAACTATCCCCAGGGGCTCCCCCCAGAACTATCCCCAGGGGCTCCCCCCAGAACTACCCCCAGGGGCTCCCCACAGAACTACCCCCAGGACTACCCCCAGGGGCTCCCCCCAGAACTATCCCCAGGGGCTCCCCACAGAACTATCCCCAGGGGCTTCCCCCCAGAACTACCCCCAGGGGCTCCCCCCAGAACTATCCCCAGGGGCTCCCCACAGAACTATCCCCAGGGGCTCCCCCCAGAACTATCCCCAGGGGCTCCCCCCAGAACTATCCCCAGGGGCTTCCCCCCAGAACTACCCCAGGGGCTCCCCACAGAACTACCCCAGGACTACCCCCAGGGGCTCCCCCCAGAACTATCCCCAGGGGCTCCCCACAGAACTATCCCCAGGGGCTCCCCCCAGAACTATCCCCAGGGGCTCCCCCCAGAACTATTCCCAGGGGCTCCCCCCAGAACTACCCCCAGGGGCTTCCCCCCAGAACTACCCCCAGGGGCTTCCCCCAGAACTATCCCCAGGGGCTTCCCCCCAGAACTATCCCCAGGGGCTCCCCCCAGAACTATCCCCAGGGGCTCCCCCAGAACTATCCCCAGGGGCTCCCCCCAGAACTATCCCCAGGGGCTTCCCCCCAGAACTACCCCCAGGGGCTCCCCACAGAACTACCCCCAGGACTACCCCCAGGGGCTCCCCCCAGAACTATCCCCAGGGGCTCCCCACAGAACTATCCCCAGGGGCTCCCCCCAGAACTATCCCCAGGGGCTCCCCCCAGAACTATTCCCAGGGGCTCCCCCCAGAACTACCCCCAGGGGCTTCCCCCCAGAACTACCCCCAGGGGCTTCCCCCAGAACTATCCCCAGGGGCTTCCCCCCAGAACTATCCCCAGGGGCTCCCCCAGAACTATCCCCAGGGGCTCCCCCCAGAACTACCCCCAGGGGCTCCCCCCAGAACTATCCCCAGGGGCTCCCCCCAGAACTATCCCCAGGGGCTCCCCCCAGAACTATCCCCAGGGGCTCCCCCCAGAACTATCCCCAGGGGCTCCCCCCAGAACTATCCCCAGGGGCTCCCCACAGAACTATCCCCAGGGGCTCCCCACAGAACTACCCCCAGGACTACCCCCAGGGGCTCCCCCCAGAACTATCCCCAGGGGCTCCCCCCAGAACTATCCCCAGGGGCTCCCCCCAGAACTATTCCCAGGGGCTCCCCCCAGAACTACCCCCAGGGGCTTCCCCCCAGAACTACCCCCAGGGGCTTCCCCCCAGAACTATCCCCAGGGGCTTCCCCCAGAACTATCCCCAGGGGCTCCCCCCAGAACTATCCCCAGGGGCTCCCCACAGAACTATCCCCAGGGGCTCCCCACAGAACTATCCCCAGGGGCTCCCCACAGAACTACCCCCAGGACTACCCCCAGGGGCTCCCCCCAGAACTACCCCCAGGGGCTCCCCCCAGAACTACCCCCAGGGGCTCCCCCCAGAACTACCCCCAGGGGCTCCCCCCAGAACTATCCCCAGGGGCTCCCCACAGAACTACCCCCAGGGGCTGTTACAAGGGAAGCACATCCACCGCGTTCATTTTAATGTAAAGGTTCCATTTGCTACACTCAGTAGGCCACTTTTTGTCAGCTCTTCTTAGGAATAAGGCTGTTGCCCTGTCACACTCCCCGCACCCCTCTATCCCCCTGTACCCCGCAGTCTGTGTGTCATTGTATCAGATAAACACCCCCACATCCCACTTACACGCTAATTACACGCTATGCACACGCACCTTTGCTTTTAAAGGGTTTGTTCACCTTTGAGTTTAGAAGGATGTAGAGAGGGATATTCTGAGACAATTTGCAATTGGTCTTCATTTTTTATTATTTTTAGTTATTTTACTTTTTGTTCAGCAGCTCCTCAGTTTGGAGTTTCAGCCACTATCTGGTTGCTAGGGTCTGAATTTCTTTAGCAACCTGGGAGTGGTTTGAATAAGAGGCTGGTATATGAATAGGAGAGGGGCTGAATAGAAAGATAAGGAATAAAAAGTAACAATAACAATAAAACTGGAGCCTCACAGAGCAATAGGGTTTGGCTGCCGGGGTCAGTGACCCCCATTTGGAAGCTGCAAAGAGTTGCAAGAAGAAGGCAAATCATTCAAAAACTATAACAAAGAAATAATGAAGACCAATTGAAAAGTGTCTTAGAATTGGCCATTCTATAACCTACTAAAAGTGAACTTAAAAGTGAACCCGCCCCTTTTAAAAGGGGAACTACACTCAAACAGATTTAGCCTAATAATAAGGAAATGTCATTCTAAGCCCCTCCCCAATAGCTATTCTGTTCCATTCACCAACATTGAGACTTTTGTGCATGGATTCTGGTGCAATTACGCAAAATCCCCCCCCCCCGGCATCATTCCCTGTGTTTGGGGGGTGAGTGGCGCCTCATTGTTTAGGTACAAGTGGGCGGTGCCTAGTGACACAGGGGGCCGGGGGACCCTGGAGGTACCACCTGGCCCGGAGATGGCAGCAGTTACAGGGTTCCCCTGGGGGCGGGAGCGCCAGTATACGGAACACAGAGAGCCCCCCTTTAATGAATGGGATTAGCGCACAAGTCACTATGGGGGAAAGTGCGAGTTGCTCACTGTGCTTGTGATTATAAATGAGCCCTAAGGTGTGGGGGGGGGGGGGCAGTATGGGGCACTGAGCCTGGCATTTAGCAGCACATACTGCCCCCCCCCCAAGCTGGGATACACAAGGGGAAGGTTTGGGAGAAAGAACATGGGAGATGGCGCCTACTGGCTCCGCTGCGCTGTTCTGCAGGGTTAGCGGGGAAGGGGCTCATTAGACCGCAGTGGGTGGGGCTTTTGTCTGGGGGGGTTTAGTTCTCCTTTAAACACAAATCAGCAGCAACAGCCCCATTGGTTTAATTCCCCACACAGGGAGACCCCAGGAATAGTGTCAGTAGTTTAGTTACATGTATCAATAACGTTACAATTCTGTTGTTTTTAGTTTTATTGTAATAACAGCGCCGGGAATATGTTGCCTCTTTATAAATACTGTTATTAATAATCTTATTTCTTTGTTATTAGGGAATTGGCCTGAGAAAGAGGAGCAGAACCTCAGAGCTGGGAGATATTGTCCAGTTCCATATGGGTCGGAGGTGCCGGGGGGAAGATCAGAAGAGGTGGAAGTGAAACCCTTTATCTGCACACGTTGTGGGAGGAGATTCCATAGTCACCGGAACCTTCTCACCCACCAGAGAATCCACACGGGGAGGAGCTTTGTCTGCTCTAAACGTGGGAGGAGATTCCATAGTCACCGGAACCTTCTCACCCACCAGAGAATCCACACGGGGAGGAGCTTTGTCTGCTCTAAATGTGGGAAATGTTTCTCTCACAGGAAGATCCTCATTGCTCATAAATGGGTTCATACTGGGAGGAAACCATTCACCTGCACTGAATGTAATAAGGGCTTCTTGTGGAACAGGGACCTTCAGGAACATAAAAAGAGCCATAAAGAACAAATAAATCATCTCTTGGCTCCCAGTGGAGAGAATCCAGCTGCCGGCTACTTACACCCCAATGAAAGCTCCGGAAAAAAGTCTAACCCTGAAGTCCGTTTTCGGAGTCGCGTAGATCAGGGACCATTTGTCTGTGTTCACTGTGGGAGGAGCTACAAGCGCAAGGCTAAACTCAATGTACATCTAAGGATTCACACAGGAGAGAAGCTTTGTGTTTGTCCTCACTGCAGGAAAAGCTACACGGATAAATATAACCTCAGTGTACATCTAAGGGTTCATACAGCAGGGAGACTGTGTGCCCCGAGTGTGGGAAAGGCTTCCGCCAATCCAGCTCCCTCAAAAGCCACAGTTGGAGTCACACAGAAGAGATGCCTTGGGTCTGTATAGAGTGTGGGAAAAGCTTCAGGAAAGAGTGGGACCTCAAAACTCATTTTCATGCTCACACAGGGGAGAAACCATTTGCCTGCACCGAGTGTGGGAAAACTTTCCGGACCAGACAAAGGAAGAACATTCACCTTAAAATACACGCTGAAAAGACTTTCTCTTGTTCCGAGTGCGGCAAGTTCTTTTCAACAAAGGAGGTTCTGAAGAGGCACCAGAAGATCCACACGGGGGAGAAACCCCACGAGTGCACAGAGTGCGGGAAACGATTCCTGCAGAAGCACAAACTAGAGAGACATTATCTGCAGCATTCCGGGGTAAAGCAGTTCATCTGCCCCGAGTGCGGGAAAGCATTTGCCATTAAGCAGCAGCTCCAGTCTCACCAATTGGATCACTCCGGCGAGAGGCCACATGTCTGCCCCGAGTGCGGGAAGGGCTTTAAGAGGAAGGCTACACTCACTGAGCACTCTCGTATCCACACGGGGGAGAAACCATATGTGTGCAATGAGTGTGGGAAACGCCACGTGAACTCCACTTCACTCAGGCTCCATCTTCAGACTCACGTTACTAAGTCTTTTGTCTGCCCCGAGTGTGGGAAGGGCTTTAAGAGCAAGGCTTCACTCACTGCGCACTCTCGTATCCACACGGGGGAGAAACCATATGTGTGCAATGAGTGTGGGAAATGCCACGTGAACTCCACTTCACTCAGGCTCCATCTTCAGACTCACGTTACTAAGTCTTTTGTCTGCCCCGAGTGTGGGAAGGGCTTTAAGAGCAAGGCTTCACTCACTGCGCACTCTCGTATCCACACGGGGGAGAAACCGTATGTGTGCAATGAGTGTGGGAAAAGCTGCAGATCCAAGAGAGGCCTCGCTGCTCATTTTCATACTCACACAGGAGACAAATCTCTTGTTAATTAGTGGAAACTTCAAGCTCAGCCTTGGCCCCGATCCATAGATTCTCCCCAGGGGCCACCCTTATCATGTACAGGGCCCGCTACTTTCTGTTTAAAGGGGAACTGTCACCAAAGGAAATAATTCCAAGTTCTTTTCTGTTATGTTAGTTGAGCAAAATAAACGTTACTTACACTGTATAAATGATTCATTTTTTTTTATTAAGTCTTGGAATTTATAGTCACAGCCAGCAGGGTGGCGCCATTTTGTGGGCACTGTTATTAAGGGAAGCTGTGTATCTGCATCTGCCATCTAAGTGATATCTAGGAAGTGCTGAATGGAAAGTTGAAGTAAATGTAATTAAAAATCTGAGCTGTCAATCATATATCGCCTGCCCCGCCTCTATGCCTGCTGTGGGTGATTTCATTAAAAAAAGAATTTGGGTCCATGTTTTATTAAACAGTTTTGTATGTGTGGGGGACAGTTCCCCTTTACATGAATAGTAAGGGCTGTGCCTATGGGAGCCGGGACCAGTGTAGAATATGGTGAGACTGAGGCGGCACTGGGGGGCCACTCCCTATGTTTTATATGTTTTGCTCCAACCGTTGCTGTAGGGGGCAGTAGCCATGATCTCGCTGCTTATACAGTTGGATTATGTAGCAGCCACATTGCTCTCAGCTCAAAGGGGATTGGCTCAGAACCCCACTGGCCCCTCCTAGTGTGGCCCCTCCTGCCCGGCTCCTACAGTATGAAACCTATATACGATTTCTCCCAGTAGTGTTGGAGACAGGCCAATAGCAATATCCATTCAATAACAACAGGTTAAATATAATGGTGTAATGATCTGTATGAAGAAAATGGAAGTCAAAGAGTGACTCCATTACGTTGAACTTCCCCTTTAATGAAAAAGTTGTATATGTTTTTACATAGAATACATACATTTTACATACATTTTTTCTTTTGGCACTTTGAGTTCTATATGAAAGCCAGGGGCGGGCAAAGCCGACTGGGCGCCCTAGGCAACCTGGTCAGCCACCATACCCCCCCACCCCGGCGTGCATGCGCAGTTTGGGGGGGGGGTGCGCTGCGATGGGTCATTGCCCCGGCGCTAATGACAAGCGACAAGGGCAATGACAGAGAAGGAGGACTAGGGGTAGGCAGGAGAGGTATCCTGCCCCCAATCGTTGCGCCCTAGGCAGCTGTCTCTTCTGCCCCCCCCTAGTTCCGGCCCTGATGAAAGCTGCCCCTATGGGCTCATCTATATGGGACAGACCTGTCACACAATGAGGGGGAGACTGAATAAACATCAATGTACAATAATCACTAAACCCTGAAAAGAGGGAGAGCAAAGGGAATTTATATTTATATTCTGTATGTGCCCGATGGGGTCGGCTCACTAAACACAGGGTTTGAAAAAAACTATAAAATAAAAAAAATCCCCCAGGGATTCCCCATAGCAACGGAATAAAGAGCAACACACTGAGCTGTAAGAAGCTTATTATTACCCATAAACCAAGGGAAACCAGTTCCCAGTTGCTCCCAGTGTTGGACAGTGTAGATGTATATAGTATAGTAAATATACTGGGGGTGCCACTATTTCCCACAGGCAGGTAAATGGAGACACCCCGGTTCTTTTCCAGAGATGGAACCATTTATTCAGATTATCCGGCCCAGAGACAGCAAATCATACAAAGGGCTTTCTAACGTGCCCACAGGGTCTATTATATAGGGCAGGGCCCCAACCTTTCTTACTCGGGAGCCACAGTCAGATGTAAAAAGACTTGGGGAGCAACGCAAGAAAAGTTCATGGAGGAGCCAAATAAGGGCTGTGATTGGCTATTAGGGGCCTCTATGCACCCTATCAGCTTACAGGGGGCTTTATTTGGTAGGAAATCTTGTTTTTATTCAACCAAAACTTGCCCCCAAGTCAGGAATTCAAAAATAACTCCCTGGTTTGGGGGCACTGAGAGCAACACCCAAGGGGTTGGGGAGCAACATGTTCCCCCCGCGCCACTGGTTGGGGATCACTGGGGAATAGGCTTCTCCCTGACCTTCCATCCAATCTTTGCTCTCTCTCATTCTCTCTATGTCTCTCTCTGTCTGAGTGTGTCTCTATGTCAATGTGTGTATCTCTATGTCTGAGTGTGTCTCTCTATATCTGTGTGTGTCTCTCTCTGTCTGAGTGTGTCTCTCTCTGTCTGAGTGTGTCTCTCTCTGTCTGAGTGTGTATCTCTATGTCTGAGTGTGTCTCTCTATATCTGTGTGTGTCTCTCTCTGTCTGAGTGTGTCTCTATGTCAATGTGTGTCTCTCTATATCTGTGTGTGTCTCTCTCTGTCTGAGTGTGTCTCTATGTCAATGTGTGTCTCTCTCTGTCAATGTGTGTCTCTCTCTGTCTGAGTGTGTCTCTATGTCAATGTGTGTCTCTCTATGTCTGAGTGTGTCTCTCTCTGTCTGAGTGTGTCTCTCTCTGTCTGAGTGTGTCTCTCTCTGTCTGAGTGTGTCTCTCTCTGTCTGAGTGTGTCTCTCTCTGTCTGAGTGTGTCTCTCTCTGTCTGAGTGTGTCTCTCTCTGTCTGTGTGTATCTCTCTCTGTCTGAGTGTGTCTCTCTATGTCTGTGTGTGTGTGTCTCTATGTCTGTGTGTATCTCTCTATGTCTGAGTGTGTCTCTCTCTGTCTGTGTGTGTGTCTCTCTATGTCTGTGTTTCTCTATGTCTGTGTGTGTGTCTCTCTATGTCTGTGTGTGTCTCTCTCTGAGTGTCTCTCTATGTCTCTATGCTATCACAGATTTTCTTCAAAGCCTTCCAGAACCAACTAATTACTTGTAGGAGAAATGTGTAAATGTACTTATGGGCCTTAATCACTAAGTGCTCTTGCATGTATGTGTAGGGACCCATTGGGTTAATCTGCCCCTATGGCTTTAAACCCTACCATTTCCTAGTTTATGCTGTTACTGGGCAAAGACCCATGTATCCAGTTCAAGTATTGTATTATATGCCTATTGGTTATTAGGTTGGCCACACCCCTTGCACTCCAATATAGTGTTCAGCAAAGGGTTTGATCTTCCTCTTTGGATGCCTCTGATGTCTCAGGTGGAAGGTCCACTGAGCTTGGGATCAACAGGGCCCCAATAAAGCCATCTCTACCCTAGAGTATCCATCTACACTCTAGTGAAGTCGGGGACAGGGACCCCATGAACGAGGACCAGTTATACAGTTATACTCAGTAGAGCACTTTCTAGGAAAGTGAGGTAGTTAGGTGAAGGAAGCAAGAGCAGCTTTGGCTCCAACCAGGAAAGTAGCTGGAAGTACCTTCCATACAGGCAGTGTTGCCTCAGCATAGGGCCACGGTTAAGACACAGGATACAGGCAGTACCTAACCCTGATCCACAGTCGGCTGTAGGACTCCTTAAAGCTAAAGGTATTCAACCCAAGGACTGAGGTATCTACCCAGACTGCCCTCCATAGGGGTGCCAAGCTGACCCGGTGCATTTACCCTGCCCAGTCTCCCAAAGAGGTGGGATAAACCAGTGGCACCCTCTTATCTTGTCATTAGAGTACTACTGTCATTTCTGTATTATTATTGAGTATATGATCAACCCTGTGCACTAATTGTCTTGGACAATAAACCCAGTTCTGTTTATTTCATCAGCAAGAACCTTCTGGTGCCCATTATTTGCTACTTTACTCTGCACACAGCATAGTGAGTTGTAGTTGCACTACACCCCAGGATACTTCCATATAGTGAAGGCCCATCCTGTTTAAGAGAGTGGCATGTACCCCATGCTCTAACCTATTCTAGCTGGTGCTGGACTGTTTTACAGCCAAATAGGGGTTACACATGCACCCATAGTCCCCATAAATATAACTACAAGCAGCAGTTACTGATTGGCCATTTCTCAGTCCCTGGCACACAGACATTATTGGGGATGTGCCTCTCCCATACACAGGGTATAAAGGTTACAATAAACACTATAAATGTTATGTGCCAGTGTATCAGGGAGCGGCCTCTGTATTTCTCCCTTGTACCAAGGTGCCAGTTCTACTAGCAGTATTCTCCTTCCAGCACTGAGAGACTGCCCGGCCTGCACCTTCCAGCCATGAGAGACTCCCCAGCACTGAGAGACTGCCCAGCCTGCACCTTCCAGCCATGAGAGACTCCCCAGCACTGAGAGACTGCCCAGCCTGCACCTTCCAGCCATGAGAGACTCCCCAGCACTGAGAGACTGCCCAGCCTGCACCTTCCAGCCATGAGAGACTCCCCAGCACTGAGAGACTGCCCAGCCTGCACCTTCCAGCCATGAGAGACTCCCCAGCACTGAGAGACTGCCCAGCCTGCACCTTCCAGCCATGAGAGACTCCCCAGCACTGAGAGACTGCCCGGCCTGCTCCTTCCAGCCATGAGAGACTCCCCAGCACTGAGAGACTGCCCAGCCTGCACCTTCCAGCCATGAGAGACTCCCCAGCACTGAGAGACTGCCCGGCCTGCACCTTCCAGCCATGAGAGACTGCCCAGCCTGCACTCCCCAGCACTGAGAGACTGCCCGGCCTGCTCCTTCCAGCCATGAGAGACTCCCCAGCACTGAGAGACTGCCCTGCCTGCACCTTCCAGCCATGAGAGACTCCCCAACACTGAGAGACTGCCTGGCCTGCACCTTCCAACCATGAGAGACTGCCCAGCTCTGAGAGACTGCCCGGCCTGCACCTTCCAACCATGAGAGACTGCCCGGCCTGCACCTTCCAGCCATGAGAGACTCCCCAGCACTGAGAGACTGCCCGGCCTGCAGCTTTTAGCCATGAGAGACTGTCGGGCCTGCAGCTTCCAGCACTGAGAGACTGCCCGGCCTGAGCCTTCCAGCCATGAGAGACTCCCCAGCACTGAGAGACTGCCCGGCACTGAGAGGCCGTTACTGCCTGTAAGTGGGAGAGTCACAAGATGTATATTCAGTACATGTCTCTGTGCAGTTACTGTGTTTGCTCAACTAAATGTCATTATTCTGTAACTAAGAAACACTAAGCACTGGCTTTTGTGCCCTGAAACGTTGCCCATTCACAATAACCTTGGAAGGACTTGCCCGGCTTATAATTGCTTTGGGTGCCAGCGCTGGGTGTTTGTGAGACTGTTTGGGAGGGAGCCGACCCCCCCAGCGTCTGTGCACCAAGCGTCACTGTTGGGAGAGCCAGGGGGTGCGGGTAAGAGTTTTATTTTTTTAATTATTCTGTAACTCCCTGTATCTGGGCTTAATATGTGATTCCTACATATTCCCCCTCCCTCTCACTCACCCCCGGCCCAGAATTCACTCCCCCAGCCCCATTATACAGGGCCCCCCCCTCATTATGTGATACACTGGGGCAAGCGGTGGGATAGGGGACTGGGGCACTGGGGGAACAGACTTCCAACTCCCTAATCCATTCCTGCATCATGGAAGCTCCACCTGGAATATACAGCGGCCCATGGGATACCTTCAGCTGCGCAGATGATGGGCTGGACTCCACAGATCCCTACAGATCCCAGGATCTGGTGAGGATGGAGGCAGACCTGGAGGCAGGTTACTATGCCCTGCAGAGCCCCATGCACCAACCAGGTGGGAGATACAAATACAGTCCCTACACGGTGCGGCCCCACAGCTGGGAGCAATGGCAAGAGCTCTGGGACCCGCTGGGCTTCTGTAACTACAACACCCTTGTGGGTGCCCCAGAGGGGGAGTTCTGGGACCTCTATAGATGCTGATTTAAATATATTGGTATGAATGATACAGAGGAAAGGAAGGACTGACTGGCTGAACTGGTTTACTGGGAACTGGATATTATAAGAGACTATGTGGGGATCCTACCATTTGAGGATCATCGTAGGGAAGAAATGCTGGCATGTGCCCAAAATTTATTCTGATTTGAGCAGGCAAAGCCAGTTCTGGGTGCAGTCAGCCCCAGAGATTCTCATTCTCACCCGAGTTCAATCAGTGCTGGGGCGGCAGAGGAACAAAAGACTAAAATGTATTGCCCTGGAGAACCAGGACCTACTGATCTGTGTAACCTGAGGCAAGGAGATGTTACACAGGAGGTGCCTGCTGCAGCCTCCCCCAGTGAGGTCCCTGTCTGTGTGGAGTCCGGGTGCTGTGTGATCCCTGGGCTGGCAGAACCTGAGAGGAGTTGCTGCAAACCTGCTGGATTGGCAGAGGCCGAGGGCCTATCAAGTGAAAAATCATTTTTAGTGGATTATAATGTGTTTGCAATGGCCAATGTGTCCAGAAGTGCTGAGGGTTCTGGACTGGCAGAAGGTGAAAAAGGTTGCATGGAAGAGAGCGGGAGGATCTCCCATCACCAGTGGACTGGCTGCTGGTTAGAGAGGATCAGAGCTATGACTTAAGCACAGATAATGGGAATGCCCAAGTCTGGTCCATCTGCCCAGGAAATAGTGGGCTGCAAGAACCTAAGGTACCGAGTGGCAAGGAATCCAATCCAAGTGACCAGATAATTATGATTGGCTGGAACATACCAATCTGTTACCTGCCCGTCCCTGTACCTAAACTTAACCCTTTGTTAGCCATCCTTGCCATATCCATGAGGGGGTTATTGCCCTCACTACCATGGGGGAGGGGCTTGGGCTGTTATTGCACAGTTCTGCTTGTCACTCAATGACATCACCAGGTTATACTAATGAGTAAGTGCCCCCCCGGCTCTGCCAGACATTCAACTCAATATTATTAACACTCCCCCCTCCAAACGTTCATACGTCGGTGCCGGTGAGCCTGTCCCACACATCAGCCAAGTAATAGTCACAGTCACAGCAGCATCTCAGAAAGGAGTTTAAAGCCTTTTTCTTCTGCGTCCCTCCATGTCAGTACACATGGGTAGCATCGCCCCTCCCCCACAGGAGGTAGGACCTATACCAAGCCAATTAAAATGAATCCTGCCCTATAAGACCACCTGACTTCCTCCTCACCACTGTTATTTTTTGTCCTACCGGACAGGGGTAGGTTTTTTTTTTTACACTTCTGTGCAGACACAGAGGGAAGTTTCCCGGGTAAAGGAGAAGAATTTACCTGATGCCCCAAATATGCAAAATGTTCAAATTGACGCCTATTGGGAAGAAATGCAGGTGTGGGCATACCCATGGGCCTAGCCTTGTGCTAAAATAGCCCCCCTGCGCTACGCCCAACTACACACAGTATTCAAACTGATGCCTATTGGGTAGGCTACAGGGGTGGGGTTTTATCCATATTTCCACACCAGCTGCTTCCATAGCTGTTGGTGTTGCACTGCTGCAGCAGTATGGTATCTCCTGCCTCTCTCATATTGTGTGCTCCCAATTAGCAGCCTTCCCCAGGCTTTACTGGAGTTTGCATTCTTCTGACAGGCAATGCTTTCTGGCTAGCTGCGTGTGTATTACTGGGGCACTTTGCTAGTTTTTTATCCTGAGCCTGAGTTCTCTGGGCAGACACAGCAGGTATTTGTGCTCCTGATATTACCAGGCACTCCCAGCACTGGTTGGGGGCTGCGCTGCTCTATCAGTATTGTTATATTATGTGCATGTTCCCTATAAGTAACCTTCTTGGGGTTCTAACAGGGATTTGCTTTTTTCCACCAAGCCAGTGCTATCTGGTAAGGAGCTTGTTTTCCTTTGGGTCTTTGTCATTTTGAGTGTTATTGGGAGCCTGAATTCTTCGGGGCAGACAGGTTTACTGTGCTTTTTTACAGTACAGGTATCGGACCCCTTATCCGGAAACCCGTTATCCAGAAAGCTCCGAATTACGGAAAGCCCGTCTCCCATAGACTCCATTATAAGCAAATAATTCAGAATTTTAAAACTGATTTCCTTTTTTTATGTAGAAATAAAACAGAACCTTGTAATTCATCCCAACTAAGATATAAATAACCCTTATTGGATGCAAAACAATCCTATTGCGTTTAATTAATGTTTTATTAATTTTTTTGTAGACTTAAGGTATGGAGATCCAAATTACGGAAAGACCCCTTATCCGGAATACCCTTGGTCCCGAGCATTCTGGATAATGGGTCCTATACCTGTATTACTCATATGTTTCTCTATATAGATTTCTTTTCTATCTGGTGGCTCAGGTGTGAGCCTAGTTGTAGTTCAACCTCTCCCACTGAGTGTTGGTGGCTGCCTGGTTCCCATCCTCCTTAGCAATCCCATGTTTGGGTGGATAGGCAGGAACTACTGCCTCCTTTCTATCTCCTGTGTCCACTGGCCCCTGTTTTGGCCCTTGGCCCGCATGTCCGCTGGCCCCTGTTTTGGCCCTTGGCCTGCGTGTTTGCTGGCCCCTGTTTTGGCCCTTGGCCCATGTCCACTGGCCCCCGTTTTGGCCCTTGGCCCGTGTGTCTGCTGGCCCCTGTTTTGGCCCTTGGCCCATGTCCACTGGCCCCCGTTTTGGCCCTTGGCCCGTGTGTCTGCTGGCCCCTGTTTTGGCCCTTGGCCCATGTCCACTGGCCCCCGTTTTGGCCCTTGGCCTGCGTGTTCGCTGGCCCCTGTTTTGGCCCTTGGCCCGCGTGTCCACTGGCCCCTGTTTTGGCCCTTGGCCCATGTCCACTGGCCCCCGTTTTGACCCTTGGCCCGTGTGTCTGCTGGCCCCTGTTTTGGCCCTTGGCCCATGTCCACTGGCCCCCGTTTTGACCCTTGGCCCGTGTGTCTGCTGGCCCCTGTTTTGGCCCTTGGCCCATGTCCACTGACCCCCGTTTTGACCCTTGGCCCGCGTGTCCACTGGCCCCTGTTTTGGCCCTTGGCCCATGTCCACTGGCCCCCGTTTTGGCCCTTGGCCCGTGTGTCTGCTGGCCCCTGTTTTGGCCCTTGGCCCATGTCCACTGGCCCCCGTTTTGGCCCTTGGCCCGTGTGTCTGCTGGCCCCTGTTATGGCCCTTGGCCCATGTCCACTGGCCCCCGTTTTGGCCCTTGGCCTGCGTGTTCGCTGGCCCCTGTTTTGGCCCTTGGCCCGCGTGTCCACTGGCCCTGTTTTGGCCCTTGGCCCATGTCCACTGGCCCCCGTTTTGACCCTTGGCCCGTGTGTCTGCTGGCCCCTGTTTTGGCCCTTGGCCCATGTCCACTGGCCCCCGTTTTGACCCTTGGCCCGTGTGTCTGCTGGCCCCTGTTTTGGCCCTTGGCCCATGTCCACTGACCCCCGTTTTGACCCTTGGCCCGCGTGTCCACTGGCCCCTGTTTTGGCCCTTGGCCCATGTCCACTGGCCCCCGTTTTGGCCCTTGGCCCGTGTGTCTGCTGGCCCCTGTTTTGGCCCTTGGCCCATGTCCACTGGCCCCCGTTTTGGCCCTTGGCCCGTGTGTCTGCTGGCCCCTGTTTTGGCCCTTGGCCCATGTCCACTGGCCCCCGTTTTGGCCCTTGGCCTGCGTGTTCGCTGGCCCCTGTTTTGGCCCTTGGCCCGCGTGTCCACTGGCCCCTGTTTTGGCCCTTGGCCCATGTCCACTGGCCCCCGTTTTGACCCTTGGCCCGTGTGTCTGCTGGCCCCTGTTTTGGCCCTTGGCCCATGTCCACTGGCCCCCGTTTTGACCCTTGGCCCGTGTGTCTGCTGGCCCCTGTTTTGGCCCTTGGCCCATGTGTCCGCTGGTACAACAGAGGCCTTTACCGCACACCCTAGCTCTCCAAAATTGAACACCCGGTGCACACTGCTGGAGGGATCGGCACCCTCCCAAAACCAATGGAAACACAAAAAGCAAAATGGCACTCAGGGCTAGAGGAAAATAATTATTTTTAAAAAATCTTTATTTACGAAAAATGCAAAAAAGCATTTTTCGCAAATAAATTTTTTTTAAAAGGAATTATTTTCCTCTAGCCCCGAGTGCCATTTTGCTTTTTGTGTTTCCGTGTGTCTACTGGCCCATCTTGGCCCTTGACCTGCGTGTCCGCTGGTGTGTGTTGTGGCCCTTGGTCTGCTGGTGTGTTGTGGCTCTTGGCCCATGTGTCTGCTGGCCCCTGTTTTGGCTCTTGGGCTGTGTACACTGGTGTGTGTCATGGCCTGCGTGTCCACTGGCCCCTGTCGGCCCTTGGCCCGCGTGTCCGCTGGTGTGTGTCATGGCCCTTGGTCCGCTGGTGTGTGTCGTGCCCGTGTGTCCGCTGGCCCCTGTTTTGGGCCTTGGCCTGCGTGTCTGCTGGTGTGTGTTGTGGCCCGCGTGTCCACTGGCCCATCTTGGCCCTTGACTCGCATGTTCGCTGGTGTGTGTTGTGGCCCTTGGTCCACTGGTGTGTGTCTGCTGGCCCCTGTTTTGGCCCTTGGCCCGCATGTCAGCTGGTGTGTGTTGTGGCCCTTGGCCCATGTGTCTGCTGGCCCCTGTTTTGGCCCTTGGGCTGTGTCCACTGGTGTGTGTCATGGCCTGCGTGTCCACTGGCCCCTGTCTTGGCCCTTGGCCTGCGTGTCCGCTGGTGTGTGTTGTGGCCCTTGGTCCGCTGGTGTGTGTCGTGGCCCGTGTGTCCGCTGGCCCCTGTTTTGGGCCTTGGCCTGCATGTCCGCTGGTGTGTGTTGTGGCCCTTGGTCCGCTGGTGTGTGTCATGGCCCGTGTGTCCACTGGCCCCTGTTTTGGGCCTTGGGCGACGTGTCCACTGGTGTGTGTTGTGGCCAGCATGTCCGCTGGTGTGTGTCGCAGCCCTTAGTCTGCTGGTGTGTGGCGTGGCCCTTGGCCCACGTGTCTGCTGGCACTTGTGTTGTCCTACGGAATTGAGTGGTCATGGGTGCTTGTTGTGTCCTTTGACTCATGCACCCAGGGGTTTTGGTTGGCCCTTTGCTTGCATGGCTGCGGTCCTTGCTGTTGTGGCTTCTTGTCCCTGGTTGCTTGTGGTTGCTGAGCTTTTCCTGGGGGATTGGCTCATGGGTTAGCTGGTCTCAGGATAGCCTTTGGTGTTGGTGACCGATTTTATTTGGTGTGGCCCTTGGTGCATGCAGATTCTGGACTTTGCTTTAGTTATAGCCTTGTGTTATCTTTTAGGCCGTGGGCATGCATGAGGGTCTGCTCTCTGGCAGTTCTAGAGAAGACTAGGGTCATTGCCTCCCGGGACTTCTGACTTGGTTTAGTGCTCCAAAAGTTGGCATGCTTGCAGCGGGAGTGCTCATACATGGATTCACATTTGGTGTTTGGCAATGTTTGGTTGTTTTGGTGTTATGGCGTGTGTGCTAGCAGCCTTCCCTCTCATGGTTTTGTCTGTGTGGTTGTTGCATTGGCACACCAGTTGTGCATTCAGGCCAGCTAGCTCGTGCAACATTGTTTTGATATGCATTGCCTGGCTTCTGTGCCATTGGCTATATGCATTTTGACTTTTTGGTTCAGAATGGTGTGCAGACTGTTAGTTGTTTTAGCATCAGCAGTTGCTTGCACAGTGCTTATACCAGTATTGCTGGTTCATTAGCTTCTTATGTTCCCCAGTTTGGTTGGGCTCAGTGGGCTTTGAGTGCTGCAGCGTCGCTATACAGTTGGACTTCTGCATGTTGCATCAGCGCTTGTTGGCTCAACGGTTGTCCACTTTTTTGTGAGCTGCTCCCATTGAGCTGTGGAGTAGATGCCTGCAGGTGACAAATTTTTGGAAAAAGGTTACAAGGAGAGTGAACTCCTAAGGGCCAGAGATGAGGTAAAACTTATCCCCAGGGAAAGTTTATTAAAAAAGAACAGCAGAACAGCAGGAAAAGGATATCGTATCCCATTTGTTTCAACATATGATGTCAATTCAGGGTTGGTCAAAAGGGCAATGCTTAAATACTGGGGGATATTAAAATCTGACCTCAGATATGGGAAACGTTTTAGTGAACCCCCATTATTCTCCTATAGAAAGGCTAAAGCTATTGGTGACTTAATAAAATCAGAGACAAAGAAAATCAAAAGTAGACGAGAGGGGAGATTGAAAGGCACACACCCATGCTTAAATTGTGGCCACTGTAATGGCGTCATTCCAGGGGATTTCGCGTCCCATCCCTTGAAGGGCTCTAAGCTACCGATTCGGGGGTATTCTACATGTAACAGTTTGGATGTAATATATTGTATTAAATGCCCTTGTGGGCTTGCTTATGTGGGGCAAACAGGCAGACCTATTAAAACACGTTTGAATGAACATAAATCTACTATTCGTAATTATTCACCACCAAAACAGGAGGAGATCACTAAAACCAGTTCAGGAGCGGATAATACTGATCAAAAAAATAATAAAAAAAGAAAGGAAACTACATTGGCAAAACATTTTTTTGACATGGGCCCCAGGGTATCACAAGTAAGATGGCAGATACTGGAAAAGATTGAAGTTAATCCGGGGCAGGATAAGAAAAGGGTTCTTTTGCAACGTGAATCATATTGGATTTGGGCTCTTCAAACTAGGGTCCCCCGGGGCCTGAATGAAGAGTTTAATTTGACTTGTTTCTTGTAAAATGTTGTGTTATTTATGATTAATGTTATTTTATTTATTTGCAGAGATGAATTTTGAATATACCAGGGACAGATTCTACACCTTCTGTCATGTAGGGTAAAGTAGTTACTTTCTTCCATATTAAGTTCCTTGGTTACATGTAAATGTTACTTGTCATAGTTTTCAAAGTTGCTTTGTTGCAACATTGTTTGGTTTCAGTATCTATTCACTTAGGTGGTAACTTTCACACATAGCACAAATGATAATGGGTTTTGGACTAGGGATTAATTAACCCTTGAGTTTCCATGCATTGTATCAGGAACAAATGAATTAATTAAATGTGTGATATTATTGCTGCTATAGTTCAAATACTGCATTGTTTTTTTACAGGTGATATTTTTCAAATTAGCACAAGGGGTAAAGGACTTTGGACTATGGACTAATTAACCCCTGAGCTTTTATGTATTTTATTGGGAACAAATGAGTTAATTAAATGTGTGATGTCATTGCTGCTACACTTTAAATATTGCACTGCTGCACTGGTCGTTATGTCTGACGAAGGGGCGTGCCCCCGAAACGTTACATGCTTTGCTACTATTAAAATCAGCAGGGTTTATCCCGCTAAAACAAATCCTGTTGTGCCGGTATTTTGTGCAAGTTTGGATCGTGGTGGAGAGTACCGACGTCTCTAAAAGTTCTGTGCACCAGGTGGAACAGAGTGAAAAGGCCGGGGTGTGCTGGTGAGTGTGGATTTGCAGGTGACAAGGGTCAGTTCCTCAGCCCCAGCACTAGTGGGGTTATTATCCTAGTTGTTGCCAGGTTCTGGTGTGGTTTTTCTGGGTAGTGATAGTATTGAGCTGGTTTTGCCAGGATTATGGTTGTCTGTAGTGAGCGTCTGGGTCTTGTGAAGGGCCCTTGGGTCTGTGAGGGAACCCCTGTCACAGGGAATGGACATTTATTGTTCTTGCTTTCTCTCATTATGTTAATTGCAGTAGTTGGGAATTTGAGCCTTGGTTGTCAGCCACTTACCAATACCTGGGGGGGGAATGTTGTTGTTGTTCTTTTGGTTGTTCAGCATTCTTGTCTCATTTCCAGGGATTCATTAGTGTCCCTGTATCCTCTACGGGATGTTGGCCTTGTTTTTGGCCTGTATTGCTCTTTTGGGTTTTGTACCCTTTTGTTTCCCACCCATTACTGCTTTGTGGGGCGGGGCTTGGTAAATCCCATGACCACTGACATGGAGGGACGCAGAAGAAAAGGAGAATTTCACTTACCTTCTTGATGTAAATTCTATTTCTTCTAGTCCTGACATGTTAGTACAGGTTTCCCATCCCAATTTTGCTTCCTGTACTGCTATGGCCAATGTATAACAGTGGTGAGGAGGAAGTTATTACAGGGCGGGATTTATTTTAATTGGCTTTGTTATAGGTCCTACCTCCTGTGTGGGAGGGGCGATGTTACCCATGTGTACTGACATGTCGGGACTAGAAGAAATAGAATTTACATCAATAAGGTAAGTCAAAGTCTCCTTATTGGTCACATGTGGCTCAGATCCCCCACAAACAGCAACGTTTCACCCTCACAGCCTGGGGGGGATTGTTTTGTCTTTTTTAACATGTAAAATTATATCAGACTAAGTGAAAAATAAAAGTATATTTCCCCTTTAAATGCTGCTGCTTCCTCAGTAAAACAGATATAAATATGAATCTTTTCCCTCCCTGTAGGTACAGAGTTGGAGCTGCTGAGTGAGGCGCCTGGGGGAGAGAAGGAGGAAATTCAGGGAAATGTTCTGTACAGACTGAGAGTGAGAGACTCCCACTGACTGAGGCACCAGCTAAAGGGCCCCCCCGGGAACTGCCCCCCAAGGAGGGAGCTGCCAACCAAGGGACTCATCCATCTGCAGATCTGCCCCCAGAAGCACAGGAGAGATGGATGGAGGGACCCCGAGGGGGCAGGGGGGCAGGATCCAACAGCTGGGGATAGAGATGCACCAACTGGATCTGAGGGTCAATATCACTGAGGAGCTGTGCAACTTGGCTGGTACATTGGGTTCCTTACTGGCACAGGGATCAGATGGAGCTGCACTGTGTGGGGCTGAGGGGGCAGATAATGAGGGCAGAGAGGCAGATGGGATAATGGCCCCTGGATTGGCTGATACTGTGCTGGGTATAAGGAGACTGATCTATGGGCAGGAGGCTACAGACCTGGTACTGGATATAAACACGGCTCATAATCATGTATCTGTATCAGGGGACAGGAAATCTGCTTCCTACTCACTAACAGAACTACATTACCCACAATCCCCAGAGAGATTTCAGAATTATGCTCAGGCTTTAAGCAGCAGGAGTTTCCCCTCAGGGCGACATTACTGGGAAGTGGAGGGCAGTGAATCAGGGGAGTGGGGGGTAGGGGCGGCCTATCCCAGTATAGAGAGGGGAGGGGATCAGTCCTGCATTGGGAATAATAACAAGTACTGGTGTTTGTACACATGGAATAATAACAGATATTCAGTGGAACATGACAGTAAATGGACACAGTTACCCCACGTCCTTTCCTGCAGGAGAATCAGGATCTGGTTGGACTATGAGGCCGGACACCTGTCCTTTTATGAGCTGAGTGAGCCAATCAGGCGCTTACACACCTTCACTGCCTCCTTCACTGAGCCCCTTCATGCTGCATTCTGGGTATATGGGAATGGTGCCTGGGTGAGAATCATTAGAGAGAGAGAAAAGGGAGCTGAAGTACTGACACTAGAGAGCGAGACAGTCAGACAGATAAGAGACAGTGAGGATCTGACCCCAGGCAGAGAGAAGTTGGACCCAGAGACCCAGATGCAGGAGGAGGCTGATGTGTCTCATATAATCCACAAGGGGGAGACAGAGAGGGAAGAGTTGGCCGGGCAGATCCCTGACATGGAGGAGCTGTGCAACTTGGCTGGTACATTGGGTTCCTTACTGGCACAGGGATCAGATGGAGCTGCACTGTGTGGGGCTGAGGGGGCAGATAATGAGGGCAGAGAGGCAGATGGGATAATGGCCCCTGGATTGGCTGATACTGTGCTGGGTATAAGGAGACTGATCTATGGGCAGGAGGCTACAGACCTGGTACTGGATATAAACACGGCTCATAATCATGTATCTGTATCAGGGGACAGGAAATCTGCTTCCTACTCACTAACAGACAAACATTACCCACAATCCCCAGAGAGATTTCAGAATTATGCTCAGGCTTTAAGCAGCAGGAGTTTCCCCTCAGGGCGACATTACTGGGAAGTGGAGGGCAGTAAATCAGGGAACTGGGGGGTAGGGGCGGCCTATCCCAGTATAGAGAGGGGAGGGGGGCAGGCTGCTACTGGGGATAATAACAAGTCCTGGTGTTTCTGCAGAGGGAATAATAACAGATATGCATTGAGACATGACAGTAAATGGACACGTTTACCCCACGTCCTTTCCTGCAGGAGAATCAGGATCTGGTTGGACTATGAGGCCGGACGCCTGTCCTTTTATGAGCTGAGTGAGCCAATCAGGCGCTTACACACCTTCACTGCCTCCTTCACTGAGCCCCTTCATGCTGCATTCTGGGTATGGGGGGAGGCTACCTGGGTGAGAATCATTAGTTAGGGTAGCTCAGAACAGGAGACAGGATCAAGTTACACACATGCTCAGTGAATAGGAAGGCTGCCGCTGGCACCTACAGGAAGGGGAGAGAGATTTCAGTGATGTCACTGTAGGCTTCACACTGCTGTAGGCTGCCAGCACCATATCTCAGAGAAGCAAGCAGGGATCTGGGAATTTAGATATGCAGTAAGTACTTAAAAGAATGCCTTTAGACTTACTTTCAATTTATATTAACCTTTCATTGTCCTTTAAAGGAGATGTAAATGTTAAAAATCCAAATCGCATATTTAGCTTTAGATCAGTATTCTATACACTTTAGGCTACCTTCATTTTTATTATAAGCCTACCTTATTTTCACAGCATTCAGCGTTAGCCCTGCTATCACCCTGTCACATGCGCCATCTTTAAAATCTCTTGAGAAGGAGTGGAAGCCCCCACCCTCCTGGGAGCCGACTTGCGTCTGTACGGGTGCGCGCCGACTGTGTAATATGAGCGCACACCTTGCAGCAGAGACGTGTGCGCCAGTCACTGAGATCACGTGCAAGATCTCGTGCGCTTTTATTTGAAGATCAGGCGCGCTCCCTCTGCCAACAAGCACCTACCTGCAACCTGTCTTAACCCTACAAGCTTCAGCGACAGAGAAAGTAACAGCAGCTATTGGTAATACTGATTGTTAATAATCATACTATTGTCTAATAACAATAAATTCTCAATTATTTTAACAAATCAAGAAAGTAGTCTTGTTATTACAAGTATGTTAGAGAATCAAATTCTGCTCTTGCTCATCTTTTCTGATATAATTCCAACATAAGTCTTTACCATTGAACATAGTTTCCTGGAATGTCAATGGATAAAATCATCATATAAAAAGGAAAAGTATTTCACAAAAATTTAAATGTGATGTAGCTTTTTTACAAGAGACCCACCTGAATGAATCAGATAACAAATAGTTAAAAAAGGGTTGGGCAGGAGAAGTTGTTTTTTCTCCAGCAGTTAATAAAAATGTGGTGTAGCTATCCTATTAATGATACTCCCTGGCACTTATGTTCTGCTTATGCTCCAAATAATACCAAAAATAAATACTTCTCCTGGCTTAAACAACAAATGTCTTTACTTCCCCATACTAATCTAATTTTAGCAGGTGACTTAACTGAATCTTATTTATGGTCCCTTGACAGAACTGACTGGAAATTTAAAGATCATTTCAAAAATTCTAAACTTTTACACAAATTCTTTAAAGACACTGGCCTAAATGATACTTGGAGAATTTTCCATCCAACAGAGAAAGACTTTGCCTTTTTCTCCTCTCCCCACAATACAGGAACTAGAATAGATTATATTTTGATGTCAAATAATGTACTAATTAAAATGATAAGAGCTGATATAGGTAACATCGATATATCTAATCATGCACCAGTTTCTATCCAGTTCTCCAATTCAACAACATCTAAAAGTTTTGTTTCTTGGTCCTTCCCTAGTCCTTTGAAAGATAACCCTGACTTCATCAAAATGCTTCAAGATACATGGGATATGTTTTTTAATTGATAATAAAGACCATTTAGATAATTTCCCATTGTTTTGGGAAACTTGGAAAGCTGTGATTAGGGGAGAGATTTTATCCTTTAGGTCTCATTATTATCGTAAGGTACAAAAAACAATCTAAACTTACGTAAAAGGCAAAAAGATTTACATCTTCCCCTTACACAATTTCCATCTTTGGAGAATGCATTAATATCCAAAAAGTTACTGAAGACCCCAAGGCCTGGATTGACTTTAGAAACACCTTTTTTGTTTTATATTTACATGCTAAATATAGTAATTTAAATAACAAAGCTAATTATATGCTTTTCAATCTAACAAAATTATATGATAGACATACTAAAGTAATTAGAATTAAAGATTATAACAATGTATTAACTAATGATCCCAATAAAATAGTTGATATATTCAAAAATTACTATGAAAAGCTGCACTCACATAACACTCATAACAACTCTGAGACAAAGACATTGTTTCTTACTAACTGCAAGATCCCCCAAATTTCTTTGGAACAATTAAAAGATCTTAATGGACCAATTTTAATTGAAGAAGTTACTTATGCCATTGACAATTTAAAATCTAGAAAAGTGGGTGGTCCTGATGGCCTTCCCCATAATTTTTATAAACTTCTGAAGGACAAAATGTCTCCTTTCCTAACTCATCTTTTTAATGATATTCTACTATCCGGTAAAAAACTTCCTTCTAGTGAACTTTCTAGCCTTAAAGTTATACCGAAAATAGATAAAGATCTTTCACTCCCCTCATCTTATAGGCCAATATCTCTATTAAATCAAGATATTAAGTTATTATCAAAAATTTTGGCTGATAGATTGTCCCTGATCCTTCCTTCTGTTATCTCCGAAGCTCAAAACGGTTTTTATTAAAAATAGATCAGGGGCTAAAAACATAAGAGCTTTACGTAATATAATATTTTATACCAAGAAACATAAGATTCCTTGCTCCATAATTAATATTGATGCTGAGAAAGCTTTCGATAATTTGATTTGGGACCATCTTTTCGGTTGTTTGGATTTATTTTGGATTAATGGCCCATTTTATCATTACATTCAATATCTTTACTCTAATCCCAAAACTCAAGTCATTTTAGGAGGTGCCCAATCCAAACCTTTTAAGGGACCTAGACAAGGCTGCCCCTTATCTCCCTTGTAATTTAATATAGCTTTAGAACCATTGATTAGAGCTTTCAATTCTTCTAAGGCTTTCCAAGGTATTACTATTGACAAGCAGCAACTTAAGGTACTAGCATTTGCAGTTGACTTGCTGCTAATCATAAAAAATCCCAATAACTCCAATAAAGCAGTTTTTGATATGCTTGTGAATTTTCAGTCCTTTTCAGGATATAAAGTAAATGTTGACAAGACTGAGATAATGAATCCATTTGGCTCTATATCTAACTCTCTTTTAAAGAAGCTGCAATTAAGACCCCCAAAAACACAACTCAAATATTTGGGCTTAACTATTTCCATAGATTTAAATAATTTGTATCCCTTGAACAATACTCCTGCCATTAATAATATCCTCTCAATGTGTAAAAAATGGACGCATTCCCCATTAAATTTAAAAGGCAGGGTGATCTTTTTCAAAACTTTATTCTTTCCTAAACTGATTTATTCTTTAATCAACTCACCTTTACTTATTAGACATTCAGATATTAGAAAGCTAGATTCTGCACTTGTGAAATTTATTTGGAATGATAAAAAAATAAAAAATAGCTTTGTCTAAATTAAGAGGACCTGCTAAACTTGGTGGACTAAAAATACAGAATGTTAGAACATTTAACCTGTCTGCTCTAACAAGATTCCCTATTGAATGGATCTTTCAAAGTAACAAATACACCAACCCAGAAATAGAATGACTCCATGAAGCTTATTCTGATATATTTTCTGCATTACATAGTAAATGGAGTAATTTACCAAGAGATAATAAAAGGAATCCTCTATATCAGGACACTATTTTTGTATGGAAATATCTATTCTCCTGCCTCAGCTTCAGTTACTCTCAAACTCCCTTTATGCCAGTTAAACTTCTATTGAAAACCTCCGACCCATTAAGGTCTTCTTCCTTTTTACTAACATCTGAGAAAAAAAACATCATATTGATAAAAGACCTGCTAGATCCAAACAATTATTCTTTAATTCCCCGGCCATTGTTTAAAGAAAAATTAGAGTTACTTGAAATTGATAAATACTTTTACTTAGCTGCCAATGGGGTTTATCAGTGACTCACAATAAAGACAATTTTGTTGTCACTAAACACAGACTGGCTGAGGCAATATTAGAATTTAAAGACAAACCACATAATATAAAAATCAACATACTTTCTGTTACATTCTGGGATGTTTTTACCCAAGATAATCATTGGAGAATGTGTCTGCTAAGTGGTCTGTTTATCTACAACACTCTATATCCCCTTCCCAATTGGTTAAGTCTAGGCATGAATTCAATAATCTGATTTTTGCTGAAAGCTGGAGGATTCAGCAATTCAAACTTGTCCATTAAGGGTATGAAAAACTTTTTGTTAGTAATAAGTGCTTTAAAACAAACTCTTATTGCCCCAAATGTAACTAAACGGGTGTTAATTTATTCCACTACCTATGGTCTTGTCCGAAGATTGGGAACTTCCGGAACATGGTGGGAAGATTCTTGAACCACAGGTGGAATTTAAATATAAAGCTCTCTCCTAGTTTTGCTCTATTACACAGTAACAAAGAGGAGGTGTTATCAAGCATTTTACCAGTCTCCTTAGCACAAAAAATTGCTAAATGATTATTTTTGTTTATGGCTGCCTCTAAAAAGCTTTATTTTACTATTGGTTAAAAGAGGAAAGCCCTCCTATAACAGAAATTAAGCTGAGCTGGCAAGAGGCCATCAAAGCAAAAACAAGTGATGCTAAATCCAGGATTCCTTTTAAAAATACATGGTCATTTTTCTTTAATGCTATAGATATAAGTAATAAGGATCAGATTTATAAAATGCTGCATATATAGATTTATTTCAATAATTCACAAACATATAAGCAACATTATCCTTGATTTTGCTCTCTAGGAAACTTTTCTTTCCTCTTCTTCTTATAGTTTATCCACCGGGCAAAGTTAGTTAATTTGTTTTTGTTTTGTTTTTCTCTATTTAAATGACTTATTTTGTTTCTCTGTATTCTATTTTCTTCATTTCTTATCTTTTTGAAGGACAAACTGTCGAATGTGACTATTGTTGTACAACCTATGTTTAAATAATTTGTCATTATTCATCTTACATGTTTATTGCAAAACTTCAATAAAATGTTTTAAAAGGTGAATAAAAAAAGAATAATTTCCTGACATTCAGGCTACAGACAGTATATGGCTTCAGAATCCATAATGCATACAGAGACACTTTATGCTACAAATAAAACAAGATACAATTCTGATGTTTATGATCCCACTGGCAAAATAGCTTTTCACCAAACCTAACTTGGCATTTGGCTAAATAGGGGGTTATCATTTGCAGAAATTCTACAGTATAAAACTTTTAACACACATTAAACTTTCCTGCAGGTTAATGAAAAACATTACAATCACAATAACACTGCTACATATTTCCATGTAAGTGTTTCTCAAAAGCCATACCCAATCATTTACACAATGTTTACAAACCTTTAAGGAATAAGTACTAACATTTCTTTATCACTAACCCTATAATGTGATTATTCCTTTTCTCAGTAACAATGAGTAACTCCTTTTCTCTTCAGCCCTGGGTCTTTTATACCGACAGACTGGTCTGTTCATGGAACCCTGGGAGCGGCCATTCTGTGCATCAGGTTCCCTTGCCTGTGTAACAGCACAGACCTGAGCTGCTCATGTATCATTTCAGAATCTTTATCAACATTAATTTGCTTTTTAAATAATTTCCGTCTTTTAAAGCACTTTTTGAAATAATGCCCAGCCCTCCCGCAAAAATGGCAAAAATATTCCCTTATCTTTGCTTTATTTGATTGGCATATTTCACTTATCACATGAATGTTTGAGGGGCCTGAGTTCTGCAGTATAAGCTGTCTCCTGTACTTATCTATATGTGAGGCTGCTTTCTGAAGAGTATCCAAACTGCAAGCACAAATATTAGCTACAGGATCTAGATATTTAAACTTGTTTACAAAAGCTTTTATCATTTGCTGTGTAACTTGATCTTCTCCAATACCCATAACCAGTCTGTAAGCTGCTCAAACAAAACCAGAAATGTAAAGGGGTCATCATCTATAGAGATCTCTAGATTATTAAAGGAACAGTAACACCAAAAAATTAAAGACTTTTAAAGTAAAAGAAATATAATGTACTGTTGCCCTGCACTTGTTAAAGTTGTGCGTTTGCTACAGTAACTCTACTATAGTTTATATAAATAAGCTGCTGTTTAGCCCCGGGGGCAGCCGTTCCTGCACTGGTACAGCTGGGGTGTTTGCTACAGAAACCGTACTATAGTTTATATAAATACCCCGCTGTGTAGCCCCGGGGGCAGCCATTCCTGCACTGGTACAGCTGGGGTGTTTGCTACAGAAACCCTACTATAGTTTATATAAATACCCCGCTGTGTAGCCCCGGGGGCAGCCATTCCTGCACCGGTACAGCTGGGGTGTTTGCTACAGAAACCCTACTATAGTTTATATAAATACCCCGCTGTGTAGCCCCGGGGGCAGCCATTCCTGCACTGGTACAGCTGGGGTGTTTGCTACAGAAACCCTACTATAGTTTATATAAATACCCCGCTGTGTAGCCCCGGGGGCAGCCGTTCCTGCACTGGTACAGCTGGGGTGTTTGCTACAGAAACCCTACTATAGTTTATATAAATACCCCGCTGTGTAGCCCCGGGGGAAGCCATTCAAGCTGGAAAAAAGGAGAAAAGGCACAGGTTACATAGCAGATGACAGATAAGCTCTGTAGAATACAATAGTGTTTTATTTGTTATCTGCTATGTGCCTGTGCCTTTTCTCCTTTGAATGGCTGCCCCCATGGCTACACAGCTACATTCTTTATATAAACCATAGTAGTGTTTCTGAGGCAAACACCCCAGTTGTACCAGTGCAGGGCAGCAGTACATTATATTGGAATTTCTTTTATACACTTGAATTTTTTGGTGTTACTGTTCCTTTAAGCACTTCTATATCAAGTACATTCTCACCATTAATGATATAATTGAGCATTAATAGACTGTCCCTTCTTGTGCCGTGTATTAGATTCCCATCTGTATGAGTGCCGGGAGCACTCGCAGGGATTGATAACTAGAGATGTAGCGAACCTCACAAAAAGGTGCAAACTTTTGCGAACTTTGCGAACCCCATAGACTTCAATGGGAAGGCGAACTTAAAAACTAGAAAAGCCATTTCTGGCTTTTAAAGTTGATTAAAGGGTGCCACGACCTGGGCAGTGACATGCAGGAGGGGGATCAAGGGCAAAAATTTCTCTGAAAAATACGTTGTTGACACAGCGTTGCGTTTTGTGCTGTAAAAGGCAGAAATCACACTACATTTCTAAACTTGTGTAATAAACTGCTTTAAAACGTCCGGCGCCTACATGCCAATCAAGTCGTGTAAAGGTTACGGCCGGTTCCCACGCAAAGACAAAACGCCGCAGTAGTGGATACGGAATATATTATTGCTGCTGGAAAAACGTCGCTCAGGTGATTTTATTGCAATGCAATGTCACTACTATGTGTAACATGTTTGGTGCACTACTATGAACAACAGCAAACAGCACTGGACACATTAAAGAACAGTAAGTTAAACCAAAAAAATTAATAAAAAAAAGTGATCTCTGGTTGGTGCTGGGGGTGAACTACTAGGAGCAGCACACCAGTCCCCAACACACCTAGACTAATAGCACTGGGCTCTATAAATTACAGTAGCAAAGTAAAAATAACACAAATAAAAAAAATGATGTGAATGTGTGGTTGGTGCTTAGTGCACTACTATGAGCAGCACACCTGTCTCCAACACACACAGACGGAGCTGCAGTACACAATGAAAAGAAGAGTAACAGTAATCAGAAAATAAAAGCAGTCCTTACAAGGACTATTGGGTTACAGCAGATGAGATCAGCAGGACAGCTGCCCACAGCAGTAGAAAGTAGATTACTAGTCAGCAAAGCTACCTAAACTGTCCCTCAAACCCCTGCACAGCTCTCTCCCTATGTGCTAATACAGAGCAGTAGAAAGTAGATTACTAGTCAGCAAAGCTACCTAAACTGTCCCTCAAACCCCTGCACAGCTCTCTCCCTATGTGCTAATACAGAGCAGTAGAAAGTAGATTACTAGTCAGCAAAGCTACCTAAACTGTCCCTCAAACCCCTGCACAGCTCTCTCCCTATTTGCTAATACAGAGCAGTAGAAAGTAGATTACTAGTCAGCAAAGCTACCTAAACTGTCCCTCAAACCCCTGCACAGCTCTCTCCCTATGTGCTAATACAGAGCAGTAGAAAGTAGATTACTAGTCAGCAAAGCTACCTAAACTGTTCCTCAAACCCCTGCACAGCTCTCTCCCTATGTGCTAATACAGAGCAGTAGAAAGTAGATTACTAGTCAGCAAAGCTACCTAAACTGTCCCTCAAACCCCTGCACAGCTCTCTCCCTATGTGCTAATACAGAGCAGTAGAAAGTAGATTACTAGTCAGCAAAGCTACCTAAACTGTCCCTCAAACCCCTGCACAGCTCTCTCCCTATGTGCTAATACAGAGCAGTAGAAAGTAGATTACTAGTCAGCAAAGCTACCTAAACTGTCCCTCAAATCCCTGCACAGCTCTCTCCCTACGCTAACTCATCAAGCACACACAAGCAGAATCTAAAATGGCTGCTGGGCTTCGGTTTATATATGGAAGGGAGTGGTCCGGGGGTGGTCCAGGAGGGAGAGCTGCCTGATTGGCTGCCATGTATCTGCTGGCTCTGGGGTGAGAGGTCAAAATTTGGCTCCAGCTAAGGCGAACCCAAAATTGCGAACATCACTAAAAGTTCACAAACTTGCGAACACCCAATTTTCGTGCTAATTAATTCTCTGGCGAACAGTTCGCTACATCTCTATTGATAACCTCTGGTAAATACGTGCTGGCACCCACAGTTTGAACACTTTATTCTTCTGTTCTTCACTAAAATCATATCTCTCTATATGAGACTCGAACAGATCCCAGTTCATTAAAACATTATTATTTGCATTAAAATGTGAAATATTTTTCACAATTTTTAAAAGCTGTTTATTAACTTTTAACTGCAGTTTTGCCCTGTCATAATCTAAAGTTGGGTCACTGAGATCCGGAATAAACGTAGATCTCTGTTCCTTTCTAATAGCCAAAACCGGGTTATTCCTTTGCAAAACTGATTCTACTTCTGCCAATCTCAGTTCATGCTGAGCAATCCCCTTAGCCAGACAGTCAGTACTAACTGTCACATTCCACTTTTTCCAGAATGAGAATTAGTCTTTCCTACATCATTTCCCTTCCTACCTGAGCACATCAACATATTAAATGTTTTCACCATTAACATAACATTGTTAATCTTGTGCTTCATCTTAGAAAATGACATTCCTTCTTCTAACTTTACATTTGCCCCCACACACTGACTGTACATATCTGCCCATATCTCTGCATCAGACATAATTCTATGAGGGATTTTAAACTCAAATTTGCTTTTCCTAGCCAAATTACCAAGAAAATCCATACTCACCGGAAAGCAGAATATTCCTCCTGTGCCCGCTATTAATACTTACACAAGTGACTTCTAGGTTCTTTTACTCATATAGACATCTGGGAGCTTCAGTTCAGCTACACCCTTCTGTCCCCCTTTGAAGCTGACAGAGAGTGTATATGTGTAGTGCCCAGGCCTATATTTTGGTTGGACTCGCCATCTGTTATAACTATTATTTCTCTAATATATCTGTGTAAGTACTATGGTCAACAAACACCACTCACCAAGGTGATATTTAAAGTATATTTAATGTGTGGAAAAGAGTTACAGAAGTTACATACAAATTACCAATGATTAAGCCAGTCACAAACAATACTGACAGCTTCCCAATACAATACAAAGTATGTATGTATTCATATAAAGTAGTAAAAATGTATGTATGTGTGTGTGTGAGAGTGAATGTGTGTAAGTGAGAGCTTGTGTGAGTGTGTAAGGGTAAGTGTGAGACCAGCCTTTTGTTACTGGTATATATCCTGTTGGAAATCCCCTCCCCACTGTATTACCCCTAAGACCATATGTTTCCAATCAATCACATTCCAGACTTAAGGAACAATGGTATATGTGAGGGATAGTGTGAATTGTCGAGTCAGTGTGCACATTTCACCATGTTAACCCATTCAGCTCTGTGATATGACTTATTTTGCAATACCCAATATTTAACACCACATCTCCAAATTCCTGAGCTATCCCACATCTCAACATTTCTAAGCTATCCCACATCTCAATGTTCCTGAGTTATCCCACATCTCAACGTTCCTGAGCTATCCCACATCTCAACATTTCTAAACTATCCCACATCTCAATGTTCCTGAGTTATCCCACATCTCAACGTTCCTGAGCTATCCCACATCTCAACGTTCCTGAGCTATCCCACATCTCAATGTTCCTGAGCTATCCCACATCTCAACGTTCCTGAGCTATCCCACATCTCAATGTTCCTGAGTTATCCCACATCTCAATGTTCCTGAGTTATCCCACATCTCAATGTTCCTGAGCTATCCCACATCTCAACATTCCTGAGCTATCCCACATCTCAAAGTTCCTGAGCTATCCCACATCTCAACATTCCTGAGCTATCCCACATCTCAAAGTTCCTGAGTTATCCCACATCTCAACGTTCCTGAGCTATCCCACATCTCAACGTTCCTGAGCTATCCCACATCTCAACGTTCTTGAGCTATCCCACATCTCAACATTCCTGAGCTATCCCACATCTAACGTTCCTGAGCTATTTCACAGCTCAACGTTCCTGAGCTATCCCACATCTCAACATTCCTGAGCTATCCCACATCTCAACATTCCTGAGCTATCCCACATCTAACGTTCCTGAGCTATTCCACAGCTCAACGTTCCTGAGCTATCCCACATCTCAACATTCCTGAGCTATCCCACATCTCAATGTTCCTGAGTTATCCCACATCTCAACATTCCTGAGCTATCCCACATCTCAATGTTCCTGAGCTATCCCACATCTCAACGTTCCTGAGCTATCCCACATCTCACATTTCTGAGCTATCCCACATCTCAACGTTCCTGAGCTATCCCACATCTCAATGTTCCTGAGCTATCCCACATCTCACATTTCTGAGCTATCCCACATCTCAACGTTCCTGAGCTATCCCACATCTAACGTTCCTGAGCTATCCCACATCTCAATGTTCCTGAGCTATCCCACATCTAACATTCCTGAGCTATTCCACAGCTCAACGTTCCTGAGCTATCCCACATCTAACGTTCCTGAGCTATTCCACATCTCAACGTTCCTGAGCTATCCCACATCTCAACGTTCCTGAGCTATCCCACATCTCAACATTCCTGAGCTATCCCACATCTCAAAGTTCCTGAGCTATCCCACATCTCAACATTCCTGAGCTATCCCACATCTCAAAGTTCCTGAGTTATCCCACATCTCAACGTTCCTGAGCTATCCCACATCTCAACATTCCTGAGCTATCCCACATCTCAACATTCCTGAGCTATCCCTCATCTCAACGTTCCTGAGCTATCCCACATCTCAATGTTCCTGAGCTATCCCACATCTAATGTTCCTGAGCTATCCCACATCTCAATGTTCCTGAGTTATCCCACATCTCAACGTTCCTGAGCTATTCCACATCTCAACGTTCCTGAGCTATCCCACATCTCAACATTCCTGAGCTATCCCTCATCTCGACTAAGTGAATGGGAATCCAAGACAAATGAAGAAGAGGGTTTTGACTGAGGTTCTTTCTGAGAGCAGCACAAATGCATTAAAGGTGTAATTGGACAAACCAAATACCATTACACATTTTGTTTTATGAGTTCATGAACAATATATACAAATACTGCAAGAGGAATGCATAGAGAAACATAGGGGCAAATGTATTCAGGGAATATGGGTCATTATTCTGGTGAAGATTTCTAGTTTTCTGTAGTCACCAACCAGTCTCTTTTGGAAGCAGAAGGCAAAAAGTCAGAAATACACATAATCAATGTTGTTATCAAAAGACAGGGTCTTCAGCATAAAAGATGCTTGGTTATTAATTAATAAAAGACAAAGCCTTGTCAGCAACACAAACCAGTGAATTACATGTGATACAAAGAACTTCAAATGAAGTCGTCATTCGTTACAGATTATATCGGAACTTCATTATATCATTTACGAGTTCCAAAGGATAAGGAAACCCCTTAGACCAATAGTAGTAGCCCTAGGATATTCAAATAACAGTTTCAGCCCATCTGTATATTCCCCATTCAGCCCCCCGGGGATCTGTGTTTATCTGTGGGACAATAATCAGGGTGGGGCGGATTGTTTTCCTGCTGGGACATTTTTCTGATACTTCATGTATGTATTATGATATTTAAAGGCAAATTTTGTGGGGCAGTTGTCTCTATACTTCATATAGAATTAGCTCAGGGGAACAATAAGATGAGACACAGGAACATTGGGGAGAGCTTTTTATAATCATTCCTATCTTCTCCCATATGAGATGTTTGGCTTCTATTGCTCTCTGGTGGGGAATAGCCTTCCCGTCACTGCTCCCCATACCAACCAATTGGAAATGCAATGCCTGAAGCAGCCAGGAAGGCTAAACAGCACTGGGAGCAGTGGGGACAATTGAACCTCTGTTCAATTAGCACTATCCCTTGTGGACTCTTGTCCACATTCTCTACAGCACATAGTGGTTGTATCTGGGTGCAATTATTGTTGAGCAAAATTTTTCACCTGGTTTTGCAAATTTTTTGGCAAACTGAAACGAGACACATTCGCTCATCACTAGGGATAATTCACTAAGCTTCCCTGGGGTATAATACCAATAAAGTATTGTGTTGTATTTACGCCCATTCTGTCTCACACAGATAACACTGTTCCTAGCGCTATCCCAGAGAGCTTCCCACTGATCTACCCACAGGGTAGGGGCCCTCCATCTCCCAATGTAGCTTCTATCTGTGCTTGGGGAATGGGGCCCCTTCACTGCACTGAGGAGAGGCAGTTTGAGTGACATAATTCTAATACATGTAACAATTTGGTAAGCACTGATATAAAATAGGGTAGCCAGGGAGCTGAGGGGGTGCCATTAGCTGGGCTTTACTGACTGCACCTTATTCTGTCCTATAGAAACTGTTCTACTGTATCCTACTAGCGAATGATTCTCATCCAGGCACCTACATCCCCCCATACCCTGAATGCAGCATGAAGGGGCTCAGTGAAGGAGGCAGTGAAGGTGTGTAAGTGCCTGATTGGCTCACTCAGCTCATAAAAGGACAGGCGTCCGGCCTCATAGTCCAACCAGATCCTGATTCTCCTGCAGGAAGGGGTGTGGGGCAAATGTGTCCATTTACTGTCATGTCTCACTGAATATCTGTAATTAATATTCCCTCTGTACAAACCCCAGGACTTGTTATTAAACCCAATACCAGACTGCCACCCTCCCCTCTCTATACTGGGATAGGCCGCCCCTATCCCCCAGTTCCCTGATTCACTGACCTCCACTTCCCAGTAATGTCGCCCTGAGGGGAAACTCCTGCTGCTTAAAGCCTGAGCATAATATATAAATCTCTCTGGGGATTGTGGGTAATGTTGGTTTGTTGGTGAGTAGGAAGCAGATTTCCTGTCCCCTGATACAGATACACGATTATGAGCCGTGTTTATATCCAGTACCAGGTCTGTAGCCTCCTGCCCATAGATCCTTCCCTTTACCCCAGTCAGAATCCCAGCTAAGCCTGTGAGTAATGTCTCTGAGATCCGACCCACATCCAGATCCCCTACAGCCGGGACCTTTATACCCCCTCTCTCTCTGCCCTCAGTATCTGCCACCTCAGCCCCACAAAAGGCAGCCCCATGGGATTCCCATTGTTCCTGTAGGACAGTGAGTGGATCTGCCATGTTGCACAGCTCCTCAATGTGCCGGATCTTCCTGGACAGCTCGTCCTTCTTTATTTCCAGCTGTTGGATCAGCTCAGTGAGTGTGAGTGAGAGCTCCTCTTTCTGCCTGGAGATGTCACTCAGGAGTCGCTTCTCTAGGGCTTCCAGCTCTTCCCTGATGCCCCTAAACAGGGCAGTGACTCTCTCTGTCTCACCGGCTGCCACTTCTGCCCCTTCTCTCCTGCGCTCCTGCAGCCTCTGGGCTCCTCTCTCAGTCTCCTCTCTCTCTGGGCTCAGTTTCTCCAGAACTTTACTCAGTTTCTCTTTCTTCTTCTCAGAGGCCTCACTCAGCAGCTCCACCCTGTGGCCCCGGTGCTTCTCATCCACCCAGCAATACACACAGATACAGGCAGAATCCTCACAGCAGTGATACTCCAGAACCTTGTGATGTACAGAACATTTTCTCCCAATAAAGGAAGCGGTGGGCTCAGTGAGTACATGTTCTGCCGACTGGCTGTGCCCCCGCAGGTGGGTATCACACAGAGAAGCCTCACAGTGCAGACAGGATTTAACAGCAGGTACAGGGGAGTCACAGTAGGTGCAGGGAATCCCAGTCTCCCCCGGCTCCGGCTCAGTCGGACAGAACCGCGCTGCTATGTTCCCCAGAGTTCTGTTCCTGGGCAGGGCGGGGCGCTCCTGATATGCGGCTCTGCATTCAGGGCAGAAATAAGCCCCCAATCCCTCCTGGGCATCCATCACACTGCCAACGCAGCCCCGGCAGAAGTTATGGCCACAGGGCAGCATTACCGGATCAGTATAAATGCTCAGGCAGATGGAGCAGCTCAGCTCGTCTCTCAGATCAGCAGCCGCCATCGCTGAGAGCAGAACGGGGACTGAACAAGAAACGAAATACAAAGTTCTCTTTCCCCAGAGACAAACAGCACTTTGGACTCCTGTGAGTTAACCCTCTCAGTTCCTGGGATCACGCGGTGCTGTAGGTGCTGTTCCTTATTTATTTCCCCCTGGTGGGATATTGGGGGACCCCGGCCCCATTATGGAAGGCTTTGGGGAGTCACATGATATCTCAGACAAGAGGCTAAGGTGGGAGACACACAGGACAGACTCAGAGCACATTCTTTAGATACGGACCCCTCCCTCCACTCGTCAGCTCAGCTGACTCATTCTGACCAATAACTGATTTCTGAGACCACCAGTTGCTTCTGTACTTTCAGCTTGAAATCTCCTCCCCTTTGAGGAACCATGTGTATCGCAGGGTTACACGGGCAGGAAAGCCACTTACTGTTACTCAGTAGCACATAATGAATAGTGAATATGGGGCATGTGATAAGGGGATTATTGGTGAGGACCTTCAGGCCTGTGACAGGCGGGGAGATTAGTCGCCACAGCGATTTGCAGATGGGCAATGCTACCCCCCCATATAATACAATGAAAGAAGCAGATCCTGTACCCAAAATAGTATAAAATAAAAAGGTAACTCCAAATACATTATACAGGGAAGGTTCTGGTGCAACAAGTGCATTATATACAGTTAATACAATGGGGGCTGCCCCCCCCCCCCCCGGTACATCCCATATACTGATATAACCGGCTTGTTCTTTCCCTTTGCTGCACTTGTGCCTTTCCCCCCTGTCTTTCTATGAACCCTCTTTTCCCTTCATCAGGAATGTTTTGATCTCACAGGTAATTTCGGGTAAATTACTGCCAAACACTGCCAGGAACTCTGGGGCCACACGTCACTCTCAGGTTAAAGCCTTTGGCTGACAGTCCCACAGATAATTTTATGCTTTGGGGCCATAAGGGGTCCCTGGCAGAAGTGGGGGGCAACAAAGCAAATGCCAAACCCCACATAATAATAACAAAATGGGCAGGAATGAGGGAAGGGGGGGCATCAGGCTGGGCACACAAACGCTCCCCCCTCCCTGCTCCAACTGCCACACAAACACACACAGCTCACTCACTGCCACATACTTGTACCTTCAACTGCTTTCCCTCCGCTCAACCTGCCTCTTGTCTGCTCCGCCCAGTCCCCTCCCTTTCCCTGTGCTCGCTCCGGGATTGGCCAGCTGAGAGCAAGAAGCTATTGGTTCAAAAAGTGATTGACATTCACCCTGACTAATCAGAGGCACGGAAGCCTCTGCCTTTGGCTTTTCCCCAGCAGCTCCAACAGGTAAATGAAATATACAAATTGCAGAGGTTGGTACAAGTTAGCCCCCCCCACTGTTCTGTTCTGACACCTATATGATTAACGGCCCAGTACCCCAAACATGTCATGTGATTAAACATACTTTGCAGGATTATCTGCTTTGTGTTTTCCCATGAGCCTGTCTGTGCTTGTGTGAGTGCAGGGCTGTGATTGGCTCTCCCCCTCCTACTGGGCTTCTGGCAGGGACCGTTAGGACACGCCCACCCCTCATGTGAAACCCAGACAGTGTGTTAGACTATATATATATATATTATAATAAAATTATATTAATCACCCCTCTTACTAGGGTTACGTTCTATTGAAAAGCAGACAAATAACCCACACCAATAAGTGTATATATAAATGAATATATTGAATAGCAAATCAGTTGATTGTTACTATTAAAGGATTATTTCAATCAAAATACTATATTTACATTATTTACAGTTACAGATTAATAATAAAGCCTACATCATTATAGCTACCGACAAACACAGAACATGGGGGTCTGGTTCCTTTTCTCTAACCAGCTGATCATGGCTCCCTCTGGCCTGTAGCCCCCACATCCCCCCCCGGTCACTTCTGATGCTCCTCCCACATGCTCCTCCCCCCTGACTACTGCCCAGCCCACATTTATACACCTTTCAGCCCCTGCCCCCCACATACCAACTGATCAGATGGGGCTGATAAGAGCCACACCCGCCTTTGTTCAGTAACTAATGAGAAGGCTTCTCCCATACAGTAATGAGTGTTTATGGCTCCTGTAGCAGCCGCACTGTCCCACCCCATCCCCAGAAATACCCTTTGATATGGGGATTTGGCTTCGGGGTGACTTGGGCAACTGGTTTATAGTAATCAGTAGAACTCCCCCATACTCAGTGTGTAACACATAAATATGTATAGAGACACAAACACATATGTATATAACACAAATAATGGCCCCCAAGATGAGCAATTTCTTACAAATCCCCACCTAGAGGGCGAAGGACTTTACAAGGAAAGAGCCCCCTAAATACAAAAAGGTATAAAATTCAGGGACCCCCATTAATGTATAATATGTATTTGTGCTGAAAGTGAAAGGAGAGACCCAAATTATATAACACTCACACATGCTTAAGTTTTGGGGTACTGTGAGGTAATAATTAACCTAATTATAAAAACACTCACAGTTTCTACTCATAATTGTAACCCTTCTGCCAGTTAGAAAATCCCACACACTTTTAGAGGCTTTGTTTCCAGCTCACTTTGCTGCATTGTCTGTGCGCTGTACCCCCCCTTACCCACCTTATTCTGCCCCCCCATGTCTGGGCTGGATCCCATCTCAGGCCCCTGCAGTAACCCATGGCCTTTACACTTTGCTGCACTGTCTGTGCGCTGTACCCCCCCTTATTCTGCCCCCCCATGTCTGGGCTGGATCCCATCTCAGGTCCCTGCAGTAACCCATGGCCTTTACACTTTGCTGCACTGTCTGTGCGCTGTACCCCCCCTTACCCACCTTATTCTGCCCCCCATGTCTGGGCTGGATCCCATCTCAGGCCCCTGCAGTAACCCATGGCCTTTATACTTTGCTGCACTGTCTGTGCGCTGTACCCCCCCTTACCCACCTTATTCTGCCCCCCCATGTCTGGGCTGGATCCCATCTCAGGCCCCTGCAGTAACCCATGGCCTTTATACTTTGCTGCACTGTCTGTGCACTGTACCCCCCCTTACCCACCTTATTCTGCCCCCCCATGTCTGGGCTGGATCCCATCTCAGGCCCCTGCAGTAACCCATGGCCTTTACACTTTGCTGCACTGTCTGTGCGCTGTACCCCCCCTTACCCACCTTATTCTGCCCCCCCATGTCTGGGCTGGATCCCATCTCAGGCCCCTGCAGTAACCCATGGCCTTTACACTTTGCTGCACTGTCTGTGCGCTGTACCCCCCCTTACCCACCTTATTCTGCCCCCCATGTCTGGGCTGGATCCCATCTCAGGCCCCTGCAGTAACCCATGGCCTTTACACTTTGCTGCACTGTCTTTGCGCTGTACCCACCCCTTACCCACCTTATTCTGCCCCCCCATGTCTGGGCTGGATCCCATCTCAGGCCCCTGCAGTAACCCATGGCCTTTACACTTTGCTGCACTGTCTGTGCGCTGTACCCCCCCTTACCCACCTTATTCTGCCCCCCCATGTCTGGGCTGGATCCCATCTCAGGCCCCTGCAGTAACCCATGGCCTTTATACTTTGCTGCACTGTCTGTGCGCTGTACCCCCCCTTACCCACCTTATTCTGCCCCCCCATGTCTGGGCTGGATCCCATCTCAGGCCCCTGCACTAACCCATGGCCTTTACACTTTGGTGTGTGCAACACCCAACACATTTTGCTTACCCCGGTTCCCATATGAAAGAGACCCCACAGGGAAAACACTTTATTGCTGGGGGCAGGGTAAGAATCTCACATTTTATTAATCAGCATAGCTGGGATTAGCCCCTCAATTCAGGGATAGGTGTGACCATAACCAATACTGACTGCAGGGAATGAAACAGATACACTAACGTGTGCGGCACTATCTGAGCACAATCACTAGTGAGATGTTTGTCATCTTTGTCTCAGTATTTCCCCTCAGTTTCCTGCCTGATCATCTGAAATAGAGCAACATAGATGTAAGGAGCATCATTGTCAGGCCCAGTGGGTTTGTTGTTGGGACAGACAGACCCTAAACATAAACAAAGTAAAACTTTTGCTGTAAGTAGTGTAACCCTTTCTTGGCACTGATATCCAGGGCCACACTGGGGCGCAAACAGGAAAAATCCCAAGCCTCCGCTAAGTGGGAGATTTGCGGGGTTTGGAAAGTTTAAGTGCCTCCACCCAGGGCTAAACCATGTATTAATGGGCAACAACTCCCTGGGAACTGCAACAGCAGTGATTAATATACCAAATGCAATGGAAATAAACCACACAATTGATAGATATGAAATAAATTGTAATATATATGCAAGATGCAATGAAATGAAAACAGTGAATAACAGTTTCAACATAACACATATAATATTTGACACTATTCCCCTTTGTGTAAGAATATGTCCCTTGTCACTTTAAGAACCTTGAGTGTGCACAGGTTAACTCCTTGTATGAAGGTAGTGGTAGCAGAGTGATGTGTTGCAACACCAGATTGTAGCACCCCGGGGTGTGTAACTGTAAAACCTCACCAACTCCTGGTGGCAGTGAAAGGGGAATAGATCCTGTGGGGCAGATGCAGGGAAGCAGTCTGGCAGCTTTAATCCTCACTGAGCTTGAGATGCTGGAGTAGAGAAAGGCTTCTTGGGATCCTGATGGAGATTCACTGCAGGTGTCACGGAGGCTGATGGGTAATCCCACATCCAGATCCAGTGTACACGCTGGTAACTCACTACAGGGCTGAAGTCCTAACTCTCCTACAGGGATTACTACCCTAACAATAGCTCAGGCCTGCTGCAGTAATCCCATTCACTAAATGGCTGAATGGGAAGGGTTAACTCCCTATGCTCTGATTATGGGGTTCCCTATATATAATAGATTGTTTTACAGGTGGAACCCTAGCTCCCTACTTGTATAGATCACAGGAACACTCACAGGAAAGATGGAGAAACCTCAGGCAGCTCCCAGTAATACTGTGCAGAGTCCATGCTTTCCTTCTCCTCTCTTCCTGAATAAGATCTGCCTCACTTTCATATCTTTTTGGCTCCAAAGCTCTTTCAGCAGGGTCACAAGGTCAGAAGCCAATCCCCCCTGCTGATTGGGCCAGGCTGTGACTGGGAACTGTCCCTTTGCAGTACAGTCACCAGCCATGTTTTTGGTTGCTCCAGATTTAAAGTCTCAGGGTTGTGTGTTTGGGGAAAGTGTAAATTAGCACTTCCCTACACTAGAAATGTATAGAACAGACTGGGCTGGTAACTATAATACAGACTAGTAGAGTGAAGTGATTTAAAACGCCCCACCTTGAGAGCTTTACTCACATCAAACTCCACATACAAACAACAAAAGACAGAAATAAACTCCAGACTGAATGCTGCTTTGCTACAGACACACATAACGTATATGGAGGGAACCAAGCAGCGCGCAGTCTGTGTACAAATGGCACAAACATGTTGCTGCTAATGCAAAGGGTAAAGAAACAAAATCTGACTCAGGCAAATCATATCAAAAATAAAATTCAGATTGTGCCTCAGAGCTTTTTACTCTCCTATTAAACTAAAGCAGCAGCCATTTTACTCCCTCACAGTGCAGCTCATTCTAACTATTAAAATACATTTTTTTTTACTTTGTATAACCTGACTGTACCAACCCAATTTAGAGGCTTCTCCTTCTGTGTAAAAAGGAAAACAAAACCTATAAGTAAGGGCCTCTATAATGTTTCCCACAGGACAGGGTCAGGCACGGAATTCTCCTTCACATAATCTTCAAATCTTGTTTATCCTGTAAAACATAAACTCGGTGAAGGGAAAGAGTCAGGGCATATTCCCATTGTGTTTCCCCCTATTCCCATTGGCCCTTCTCCCTTTCATTTGGGAAAGCTCTAATTTGATACTTTCCAGCTCATGTTTAAATGCCCCCCATGCAGTTTGGGGGTTGGAGTTCTCTGCACTCAGCCTTTCTCTCTGAGTCAGGCCCGGATTTGTGGAGAGGCCACAAAGGCCCGGGCCTAGGGCGGCAAAAATGCAGGGGCGGCATGCAGCCCTGCCACAATGAAATTGTGAAATTTTCTCCCATACGGAGCAATGGGGATTCCTCCCCACTGCTCCGTATCAGAGTTTAAATGGGTGCGCATGCGCCCTGCGTGGCGGCGGGGAGGGGTGGTACGGGGAGAGAGAGGTTTGTTTGCGCATGCGCGCGCATGGAGAGGGCGGGGGGCGCGAATGGGGGGGTGGCCTTGGGGCACCCGGATTTGAAATCCGGCGCTGCTCTGAGTTGTAAGAAGCTGATATGGGATCCATGTATTCCCATTCCTACTTTTCTTTTGCAATCCCCACCTAGAGGAATTCCCAATCTCTCTCTCATTGTACCAGTTATTATTATCCCAATAATAGTGTTTCAGGGTACAATACCCGGCTATGTGCCCAACTCTGGAACACACACAGCACCCAAACACTTTCTTTCCTGTATGTGTGTAACTGAATTGTTACAAGTCTGTGTTGCAGGGGAGAAGCCTGTATCGCTCACACCCTGTCATTGTGATGCTGTTGCCTAGATTGCAGGGGGTTAGAAACCTGTTTTTCTGTACTTTTATGTTTCAGTTTATCAGCCCTGTACTCTGCACAATTAGTAATCACTTTAGAAGGCCTGGCATGACTGGTACATTCTATACTAGCCACATTACCTTCACTTGCAGTTTCACATTTCCTACTGGTTTCTTTTATAACATTAGCAGACAGATCTCTCCCCTTATTAGTATTATTCTGCCCAGTTACAGCTGATACAACAGGAATTCTTGCTCCTAACTGACATTTTAACCCTTTAACCTCTGATTTACATTCAGAATGATCAGCCCCTACATTGCTGGAGGTTGCAACCAAACCTTTAATGGTGCCCTCTGCCTCCCTCAGCCTCTGTTTGAGCTGCTCATTCTCCTTCTTGTTTTCTGCTATTGGTTGCTGGTGCTAATGGCCATAGCAACACATTTTCAACAGAAAATTTCAGAGAATCAATCACATCATTCAAATAAAGAATCTTTTCCTCCAGATTCTCTTTCTGCACCGCTAGAGTTTTATACAGTTCTGCTATCCAGCAGGCAGCAAACACCAGTGCACTTTTCCCTTTTGATTTAGACATGCACTTTTCCTGGATTGCCCTGGTCACATACGCCTGAGCCTCAGCCCATGGATCTGGGGATCCCTGCATACACTTAGCAATCTCCCCTGAGCATGTGACCTTGGCAATCTTTTTAACTTAAACATCCATTCTTTTAACAAAACAAGAACTAAAACAACACAAAGCAATCAACTAGTTAGCTACACAATACTATACACAAAAATATGAATTAAATGCCATGCATTGCTCTCCTGCCTGGCTCGCCAAATCTGTAAGATTGTATGACACATAAATATGTATAAAGACACAAACACATTTATATAACACATAATGGCACCCAAGATGAGCAATTTCTTACATACATATAAAAAAACTGCAAAAAGGTAAACAAGTTATTAAAAAGCTGATAAGGAGAAATCAATCACTGGGTTTGCAATATAACATAGTTGGGGTTAAAAAATAAGTCTATTAGTTGATCCATGGAGAGACCCCTAAGGGGCCAAACTCTGTGTCTCTGACTCGCTGCTGCTTTCAGGTGTCTCCTAAACCCCCCTGGTTCTCTCTCCACTTTGTCTTAGAAGGTAAATTGGGGGAATCGTTCCACATCTCAAAATGGCAGCCAGTCACTGAATTGTAGGATTGTATCACAGTCCCAGCACCAGTCACCTTGATTGTTTGCACTGAGTACAGGGGTAATTGAAACCCCCATTGTCCTATGGCCATAAATCGATGGACTAAACCAACATTTTCAAAAATATTACAAATATTTTTCTCCATCTCTGCTTTGTCAGAAAAAATAAGATTCAGTTTCAGGCCTCCTGCCCCAACTTACAGGATGGGTGGAACCTTGTTTACCTTTACAGATTCCCCTTTATGTGTGGGACAATAGTCAGGGTGGGGTTGATTGACTTCCTGCTGGGCAGCTCGTCTCCATACTAGCTCTCATTTGCAAATAGCACAGACAGCCCCTGCCAATGGGAGCTATATGGGAGGAGCCATTGATATAATGAGGCAGAATCTTCCTAGAATCTTCATTGGTGCCCATGGAATGGACTGAAGGAGGAATTAGTATAAAGAGTTGGGGAATATCCCCAAGGAGCAGATTTCTGGGGAGAGTCTCTGCTGAGAATGTTCCAGGGGGAACAGAAAAAGATCCGGACAGGAAGGAATTCTTATCCAGACACAGGTAACTATACTATGGGCTCCTTATTAGTTGTAATTATTATGTTCTAATGTTAGGACTGGAGGACCAATGATAAATTCTTTATTCATTAATGGGGAGCCAGGCAGGAGTCTGTCAGGAAGAAGTGAAGGTACAAATAGCTGAGAATTTTTCAGATTTTATATTTCTTAGCCTCCATTTTTTTATCTAAAATTAGAATCTTTTGTTTTCCTTATTTATTTTTGTCATTATTTATTGGATTATTGGATATTTTCCTGGGATGGATACAGAAGGGAAAATGTGTTCTCTGTGCAATGATACTAGATAAGGGGATTTTCCTGGCTAGCACTATGGGCATGAGAGGTTCCTTACTTACCTGCCACTGACCAGTCACCCAGTACCCAGTTCCCTTATTCTGCCCACTTACTACTTTACTTGCCCCATGAATAGTAAGCAAATGGGGTCATGTGAAGGAACACCAATGGAACCATATACCTAATTAAGAGCAATATATCCCTGTACATCACTAATGGCCATATAGCACCAGTGTGGGGGGTTGGGCTTCTGAAGGTCCCACAGCTCTGTTGGGCTCACTGGGGATATTGTTCCACTTGCTGCTGTATTACATGTATTGTCTATCCTGCCAAAAAGTCACACATTTACCCTCCACCAATTTCTCCTATAAAGGATATGCTGATACACCTTCCAGCCAAATCATTCCAACAACAAGGTCTTACACTGCTAAATCCAATAATTTGGATTGGCCACTACATAGTATAATATAATCCAGGTGAGCATGAGAATGCTCCTCCTATTCAGCAGGAACAGACCACTGAGCTTGTTCATAGGGTGTATGGGGAGAGACCATAAAGCTATGCTAGTATAGGCATTCCTCTTTCTAGAGGACTGAGACAAAAACTGGTCTTCCAGTTCTCAACCTCTTGGTCTCAATTTGCCCTTTTCATGGCGCCACTTGGTTAGATGTACCAATAACTTTAACAAAAAACATTTTATGACAATCTGAATAATGATTTTGTTCATTTTTTATAAAGGAACTAGTCTGAGAAAGAGAAGCAGAACCTCAGAGATCTCCAAGATGAAGAAGATCAGAGAAGACAGAAGTGAAAACATTCAGGCCAACCTCAGCCAAACCCAAACTCACAAAGAATTTTGCAAAACCTCCAGTAATGATTGGCCTCCGATGCCTCCAGAGTTTGGTGCTGATGGGAAATCTCCTGCTCTGAGAACACAAAGGTTACAAGATACTGATTTCAGAATATCATTTGACTGCAAAGAGTGTGGAGAAAGCTTCGGGCAGCAGTCTAAGCTTGAAGCGCATTTTCTGTGCCACACAGGTGAGAAGCCATTTGTCTGTGTTCATTGTGGGAAAGGTTTCAAGAATAAATACAAACTTAATCTCCATCTAAGGATTCACACAGGAGAGAAGCTTTCTGTCTGTCCTCATTGTGGGAAAAGCTACAGAGATAAGACTAAACTCATTGTTCATCTAAGGATTCACACAGGAGAGAAACCATTTGTCTGCACTGAGTGTGGGAAAGGCTTCAGGGATTCGAGCTCTCTGAAATCTCATCTACGGATTCACACAGGAGAGAAACCATTTGTCTGCACTGAGTGTGGGAAAGGCTTCAGGAAAAACCATGAACTCAAATTGCACCTTCATATTCACACCGGAGTGAACCCATTTGTCTGCACTGAGTGTGGGAAATGTTTCAGGGATAAAAGTGAACTGAACATTCATATTAACGTACACACAGGAAAGACTTTCCCCTGTACGGAGTGTGGCAAATCCTTTGCAGCAAAGAAGAATCTGAAAAGGCACCAAATGGTTCACACTGGGGAGAAACCACACGAGTGCACAGAGTGTGGGAAACGATTCATGGAGAAAAGTAAACTGAACATACATTATCGGAGTCATTCGGGAGTGAAACCATTCAGCTGCTGTGAGTGTGGAGAACAGTTTGGATGGAAACACCAGCTCAAGTATCACCAACTGAGTCACACCGGGGAGAGGCCATTTGTCTGTACTGAGTGTGGGAAGAACTTCAAAACAAAGGCTGCACTCACTCTGCACTGTTATGTTCACACAGGGGAGAAACCATTAGTGTGCCCTGAGTGTGGGAAAGGCTGTAGGGACCAGACGAGCCTCAATAGTCATGTTCGGAAACACACGGGAGAAAAACCTTTTGTGTGTGCCGAGTGTGGGAAGAGTTACAAGGACTCCAGTACCCTGAGGCACCATCTTCAGACTCACATTAGATGAGAGTATCTTGCTCATTCAGAGTGAGGGGAAAGCTACAATCAGAGAGATATCTCAGTGTTCCCATTCAGACTCACAGAGAAGAGAGTTACCGTGATCCAGAACTACAAATCCACTGAAGTCTGAAGACTTTCTGAAAAGGGTTTGTGTGGGGCTTATGTTTTATTTTAACCTTTCCTATGTTATGAGGGAGGGGGGAATTTACTCACAAACTGGGGATATCCTTGTAACCCCACCTGTAAGGTGCCCTGCAAATCCCTTTGTACCCTCTGAGGCATCTTTCACACAAATTGGTAGAACCAACATCTCCCAAGGTTCCCACTGGCGCATGAGGGGTCAGGGGGGAAATCTGGGATCTGCCCTGTGTAACCAACAGATACAAACGTGGCGCAAGTGGGGAATCCTGGTACCTACCACTCAGTAGCCTGTAGGTGCCACCTGAGGAAGGGATTGGGTTACAAACCTCCCCAAAATGTTGTGTGTGGCTGTGAATATGGTGTCTCCACAGAATAAACCCTGAGTTTTTATTGCAAGTGGAATTATGTGTTTTTATCTACTGCCCTGATTAAGCCATAATGCTTGTGTGACATCAGGAGTCTGGGACACTGCGGGGCTGTAAGGGACAAGGCTTATAATGACTTTCTGTGCCTAAAATTACTTTGCCTTCAAATCAATGGGAAACAATAATGCCTATGGCAGGCACTGATGGGACTACATTAGAAATAATGGGGCCCTTCCCCATAGGGGACTGGATCCTTAAGCCACTGCCCATCTAGATCCCCTAGGTGGTTGGTCTTGCTGACCTGAATTGAATGGGTCAAATGGGAATGGGATCCCTGTCCCAACTCAGTATATAACCCAACCAGTATAACACACGCCAACAATCTGCCCAAACAGCCCATTCTTCCAGTTCCTATAGTCCACAAACTGGGTCTCTCTGGGCCTCCCACTGTAAAAGGGCCTCTGGATGCACCCACTGGATGCCAAGAGGAGACTTTTTGCCCCAGTAACCGTTCCGGAGTTATCCCACCTTCAGTGGCCCCATATGCAGGGTATTAGTTATTCAACTTAATGGGAAGCCAAGACACATGGAGAAGTAGGTTCTGACAAACCAAATTACAATACACATTCCTTGTTTTATATGTTCAATACCAATATGACTATGAAGATTTTCATTCCTCCAGGTCATGGTATATCTAGTATAAATAAATCTAAAGCAATACCAATACTTTGAAACACTGCACTGAGTCCTCTATCAAAAGAAACACAGGATTTCTTGTCTTCTTTTGTGTCACATGTTTCTCTGTGCCAGACTCCCTCTCTCAGAAAATTCCTTCAGGGCACAGCACCAGTCTGCTCAGTTTGCTTCTCCCTCCCCCTCCCTTCTCCTCCTCCCCCTCCCATCAGAACCTTTCACACAATATGTCCCCTTCAAACTGGGAGGGGGGCAGAAGGGGAAATGGGTTCTGTATTTAAGTGCAAATCAAATATTATTATTTTACGGAACATGAATGCAAACTTTACATTTAAACAATAAATTGCAGTTTGTGGGGTGTAAGCGCCGCTCTCTTGGGGCCCGAGCCGTATGGGCCGATCCCATTAAGCCGCACACATATTGGGGGCAGGAAATTTACATCAACAAAGGGAGTAAATACCGGCACCAAGAGATGCATTTTGGTTGTTATTTGTAATAAATATTCCTCTCTCCCCCACCCCCACTGATACGCTGGGAACAGGAGCTGACAATTCTTGTTTCCCATCAGATTTCTAGGCTTCTGCAACACATTCAGGTCACAGATTTGCTTCACAAGGACTCATGGGAAACGTAGTCCAGAAACACTGAACTTGATTCAACTTCTAGAAATATATGTGACAGTCGAAGCTGTTTCACTGGGATGTAACGTGATTGATATCAGTGTATGGGGGTTACTAGTACTTTATATTTTATAAGGGCTTATGGGTAATGTAGTCCATGGGAACAGGATTTGATTAAATAATCACTAATACCTGCCCCCCCATCCCTGCTGAATACATTGCTACTAAATGCAGGTAGAAGTGTATCCATGGGGCAGGTTGCTGGGGGCACACAAACCCGGGGGGTCGCACCCAACTGTTCCACTTTGCCCCCCGATTCCCACTCAGTGTGTAAGTACCAGACTGGGTTTGTTAGTCCCACTGCCTGTTGCCCAGTTATTATTATGTTGGGCTGGGAGCCCCTCAGAATGTATAAAGCCCGGGGCATGCTGGGAGTTCTTACAATTGGTGCAAACCCATCCGTGTGAGTTCTAAATCCACCCAATAGGAATATTGCACTGCACTGAATGTAATAAGGGCTTCTTATGGAACAGGGACAATGTACAATAATCACTAAACCCCGAAAAGAGGGAATTTATATTTATATTCTGTGTGTGTCTGATGGGGTTGGCTCACTAAACACAGGTTTTGAAAAAAACTAGAAAATAGGCCAATGAAATCCCCCAGGGATTCCCCATAGCAACGGAATAAAGAGCAACACACTGAGCTGTAAGGAGCTTATTATTACCCATAAACCGAGGGAAACCAGTTCCCAGTTGCTCCCAGTGTTGGACAGTGTAGATGTACATAGTATAGTAAATATACTGGGGGTGCCACTATTTCCCACAGGCAGGTAAATGGAGACACCCTGGTTCTTTTCCAGAGATGAAACCATTTATTCAGATTATCCGGCCCAGAGACAGCAAATCATACAATGGGCTTTTGAAATGTGCCCACAGGGTCTATTATATAGGGCAGGGGCCCAACCTTTCTTACTCGGGAGCCACAGTCAAATGTAAAAAGACTTGGGGAGCAAAACAAGCACCATAAAAGTTCATGGAGGAGCCAAATAAGGGCTGTGATTGGCTATTAGGGGCCTCTATGCACCCTATCAGCTTACAGGGGGTTTATTTGGTTTTTATTCAACCAAAACTTGCCCCCAAGTCAGGAATTCAAAAATAACCACCTGGTTTGGGGGCACTGAGAGCAACACCCAAGGGGTTGGGGAGCAACATGTTCCCACCGAGCCACTGGTTGGGGGTCACTGGGGAATAGGCTTCTCCCTGACCTTCCATCCAATCTTTGCTCTCTCTCATTCTTTCTGTGTCTCTCTCTGTCTGTCTGTGTGTGTGTATCTCTTTCTATGTCTGAGTGTGTCTCTCTATGTCTGAGTGTGTCTCTCTATGTCTGAGTGTGTCTCTATGTCTCTATGCCATCACAGATTTTCTTCAAAGCCTTCCAGAACCAACTAATTACTCATAGGAGAAATGTGTAAATGTACTTATGGGCCTTAATCACTAAGTGCTCTATAAATGTTATGTGTCAGTGCATCATGGAGCAGCTCTGTACTTTCTTCTTGTACCAAGCAGTGAATTCTCCTTCCAGCACTGAGAGACTGCCCGGCCTGCACTCCCCAGCACTGAGAGACTGCCCAGCCTGCACTCACCAGCACTGAGAGACTGCCCGGCCTGTACTCCCCAGCACTGAGAGACTGCCCGGCCTGCACTCACCAGCACTGAGAGACTGCCCGGCCTGCACTCACCAGCACTGAGAGACTGCCCGGCCTGCACTCACCAGCACTGAGAGACTGCCCGGCCTGCACTCCCCAGCACTGAGAGACTGCCCGGCCTGCACTCCCCAGCACTGAGAGACTGGCCGGCCTGCACTCCCCAGCACTGAGAGACTGCCTGGCCTGCACTCCCCAGCACCGAGAGACTGCCCGGCCTGTACTCCCCAGCACTGAGAGACTGCCTGGCCTGCACTCCCCAGCACTGAGAGACTGCCCGGCCTGTACTCCCCAGCACTGAGAGACTGCCTGGCCTGCACTCCCCAGCACTGAGAGACTGCCCGGCCTGCACTCCCCAGCACTGAGAGACTGCCCGGCCTGCACTCCCCAGCACTGAGAGACTGCCCGGCCTGCACTCACCAGCACTGAGAGACTGCCTGGCCTGAGCCTTCCAGCACTGAGAGACTGCCCAGCCTGCACTCCCCAGCACTGAGAGACTGCCCGGCCTGCACTCCCCAGCACTGAGAGACTGCCCGGCCTGCACTCCCCAGCACTGAGAGACTGTCCGGCCTGCACTCCCCAGCACTGAGAGACTGCCCAGCCTGCACTCCCCAGCACTGAGAGACTGCCCAGCCTGCACTCCCCAGCACTGAGAGACTGCCCGGCCTGCACTCCCCAGCACTGAGAGACTGCCCGGCCTGCACTCCCCAGCACTGAGAGACTGCCCAGCCTGCACTCCCCAGCACTGAGAGACTGCCCAGCCTGCAGCTTCTAGCCATGAGAGACTCCCCAGCACTAACAGAGACTGCCCAGTCTGCAGCTTCCAGCCATGAGAGACTGCCCGGCACTGAGAGACCGTTACTGCCTGTAAGTGGGAGAGTCACAAGATGTATATTCAGTACATGTCTCTGTGCAGTTACTGTGTTTGCTCAACTAAATGTCATTATTCTGTAACTAAGAAACACTAAGCACTGGCTTTTGTGCTCTGAAATGTTGCAGGTTCACAATAACCTTGGAAGGACTTGCCCGGCTTATAATTGCTTTGGGTGCCAGCGCTGGGTGTTTGTGAGACTGTTTGGGAGGGAGCCGACCCCCCCAGCGTCTGTGCACCAAGCGTCACTGTTGGGAGAGCCAGGGGGTGCGGGTAAGAGTTTTATTTTTGCTAATTATTCTGTAACTCCCTGTATCTGGGCTTAATATGTGATTCCTACATATTCCCCCTCCCTCTCACTCACCCCCGGCCCAGAATGCACTTCCCTAGCCCCATTATACAGGGACCCCCCTCATTATGTGACACACTGGGGCAAGCGGTGGGATAGGGGACTGGGGCACTGGGGGAACAGACTTCCAACTCCCTAATCCATTCCTGCATCAGGGAAGCTCCACCTGGAATATACAGTGGCCCATGGGATACCTTCAGCTGCGCAGATGATGGCTGGACTCCACAGATCCCTACAGATCCCAGGATCTGGTGAGGATGGAGGCAGACCTGGAGGCTGGTTACTATGCCCTGCAGAGTCCCATGCACCAACCAGGTGGGAGATACAAATACAGTCCCTACACGGTGCGGCCCCACAGCTGGGAGCAATGGCAAGAGCTCTGGGACCCGCTGGGCTTCTGTAACTACAACACCTTTGTGGGTGCCCCAGAGAGGGAGTTATGGGACCTCTATTGATTTAAATATATTGGTATGAATGATACAGAGGAAAGGAGGGACTGGCTGGCTGAACTGGTTTACTGGGAACTGGATATTATAAGAGACTATGTGGGGATCCTACCATTAGAGGATCATTGTAGGGAAGAAATACAGGCACGCGCCCAAAATTTATTCTGATTTGAGCAGGCAAAGCCAGTTCTGGGTACAGTCGGCCCCAGAGATTCTCATTCTCACCCGAGTTCAATCAGTGCTGGGGTGGGAGAGGAACAAAAGACCTCACAAATGACTAAAATGTATTGCCCTGGAGAACCAGGACCTACTGATGTGTGTAACCTGAGGCAAGGAGATGTTACACAGGAGATGCCTCCTGCAGCCTCCCCCAGTGAGGTCCCTGTCTGTATGGAGTCCGGGTGCTGTGTGATCCCTGGGCTGGCAGAACCCAAGAGTGGGGAATTGGCAGAGGCTGAGGCCTCCCCAAGTGAAACCCCTTTTTGTGTGGAGTCCGGGTGCTGTGTGACCCCTGGGCTGGCAGAACCCAAGAGTGGGGAATTGGCAGAGGCTGCGGCCTCCCCAAGTGAAACCCCTTTTTGTGTGGAGTCCGGGAGCTGTGTGACCCCTGGGCTGGCAGAACCTGAGAGGAGTTGCTGCAAACCTGCTAGTTTGGCAGAGGCCGAGGGCCTATCAAGTGAAAAATCATTCTTAGTGGATTATAATGTGTTTGCAATGGCCAATGTGTCCAGAAGTGCTGAGGCGGTAAAAAAGACGCAATAATTTGCGCGCGATTCACGATAGTATTATCGCGTGCGATAAATCGCCATTTTCGCATGGGTTATTTCTCGCGCTAGTTTTACCGCATGCGTTAATTTCCGCGCTGAAAAGAATACGATCGCATGATTCACTATAACTTTTCGCGCTAAATATCGCATTCGGCTATACGAAAATTAACACCTACTACAGGCAGGTGAAAAATTATAGAAAAGTGCAGTAAATGAGTTTTTTGCAATAAAATATGGACTTACAGTGTTATTTATTCAGTCTGTGTTTCCCCCAGAGTGACGCAGCCGCCAGTTTGCAGCGAAATGTTCATTTTTAATACAGTAATTTTCCGCAAGTATTGGCGTGTATGGCTAACATGGCGTGCGTTCATTTGCGCGACTATTTATATTTGGCTACAAGTGATGAAATGTTTCGCCAGGCATGGATTTGCAGCGAATTTTTGGACGTGCGTTGAATTTTTTCGCTGCGGATTTTTTCATGCGTTTCGCAAAACAATCCGCCAATGGCAAAACTCATGAAAAAATTTGCCACGCAAAAATTCACTGCACACCCAAAAATTTATACAAGCGTCAAAAAATAATAGTCACGGGCAACAATTTTTTTGCCCGCACAACATTTTTGCCGTTTCGTGGATCTTTCGAAAGATTTGTTAATTTTTCACTAAAGAAACCAGAACACATTTGCTCATCACTAGTGGCTACTATTTATATACTACTATTTATATGCTACTATTTATATGCTACTATTTATATACACCATTTATATGCGGCGACAATTTTTATACACTATTTCTATGCTACCATTCATATGTGGCGACTATTCGTGTGCGTAATTTAGCGCATGTACCGGCAAATACCGCATTGAAATAGTCTTCGCGAGTTAAATAACGCATGCAATATCGCGCGTAAAAAAAGCGCAAGTATGCTTATAGTGAATCGTGCGAAAAGTTGCCAAAATTAAGACGCGGTAAAATTTTTAGCGCACACTATAGATGCCCTATATATGACACGTCGGTCATTTTTTTAGCTTAAATTTTTCCAGGTTGAGTTTAATGCCTTTTTGTCTACATCTTTCTAGAAGCTTGATCATTTTCAGCTCATGATCCCGGGTGGCAGATTCTAGGCTGTCACCTTCACCAACAATAAGTATCAGCTATTGTTTTAACACCTGCAAGTCCCTCTAGAGCTTGATTTAGCCTTTGCTGAAACACTTCTGGAGCTGGACTTATTCCCATTGGCATTCTGAGCCATCTGTATCTCCCAAATGGGGTGGAAAACGTTGTCAAGTAACTTGATTTCTTATCTAGTTCCACCAGAATCCGTTTTTAACATCACATACTGACAATATCCGGCTTCTGATAAATCTGGCAGAATATCTTCTATTGTAGGCATTGGGTAATGATTCCTTTTTAGGGCTTTGTTAAGTGGTTTAGGATCTATACATATCCTTAGTTTGCCTGATGGTTTTGTTACTATTACCAAGCTACTTATCCAGTCAGTGCCCTTCTGTACTGGTTCTATAATGTGCCTGCTGTGTAAATCCTGAAGTTTCTTTTAGTGGTTGCATCAAAGCTACAGTTACTCTCCTTGTGGGTAGCCTGGATGGCTCTATGGCAGTATTGGCCTCCAGTTTATATTTGCCTTCCAGGCACCCATCCCCTTTAAATAGATCGGCATAGTTTGCTTGTATTATCTGTAAATCTAAATCATAGTCCAGCTTTTCTGGAGAACTTTGGAGACCTACAGAGCCCTGTAGAGCCATTATGTTGTGCAACAGCACTTTTATTAAGGCCATAGCCTGCACAGCTTTTACTCCCAGCAGTGGCATATGATCTCTATTTTTTACAACAGTAAACTCCAGCCTGAAACTCTTTTTATTACACGGGTTATGAAGTTTTAGTCTGCATTTACCCATAGGTTTCAGAATACTTTTGTTGTACATCATAAGTACTTGGTCAGTGTGCTCTAGTTTAACTTCTTTTTTAAGCATATTGCAAGGAATAACATTGCAGCTTGCCCCACAGTCCAGCTGGAACTTAATGGGCTTTTTATCTAGAAGAAAAGTGGCAGAAAGTTGATTTGAGTCATTACCCATTGGTGGTTTTACCACATTTACACTCCCTGCTGCTGACTGTAGTTGCAGCCACATTATGTCTCTGTGCTGTCTGTGCCCTGTGTGACTTGCTGCTCTGCCTGCACTGGGCTGAGAAATGATTTCTTTTGCCACAGAGCCTGCATGTCTGACCATAAGCCGGGCATTTCTCTTTGTCTCTTTCATGCCTTTTACCATAGTATTTACACAGGATTGATACTCCCTGGATTTTATATCTTATTTTGCCTTTGCCAGTTACTGCATGTACCCTACTCTCAGATGGGCCCTCAATCACTTTCACACTATCCTTTGTCAGCTCAGAGGCTCTGCAGATCTGGAGACATTTTTCAAGGGCCAAATTCTTCTCTCTCTCAGGTGTGTGTCTCTGGTTCCACAGTCTCTCTCTCTCAGGTGTGTGTCTCTGGTTCCACAGTCTCTCTCTCTCAGGTGTGTGTCTCTGGTTCCACAGTCTCTCTCTCTCAGGTGTGTGTCTCTGGTTCCACATACTATTCTGTCTCTTATGAGGGAATCCCGTATATCCCCAAATTCACAAGTGGCTGTGAGTATTTTCAGTTCTGTGACATATGTGTCAATATTTTCCCCAGGCTCCTGATTCCTTGAAAAGAATCTATATCTTTCCACCGTTTCATTCTTTTTTGGATCACAGTATTTATCAAATGCCTGGATTATGTCTCTTAAAGTGGGATTATCATCTCTGCCACTTGTTATGCTTAAAGTCTGTGAGATTTCTCTGCCCTTTTCCCCAATCAAATAATGAAAGAGCTTTATTTTGTGCTTCTCATCACTGGGTGCTACTGTGAGTGCCACATACAGGCCCAACTCCTCTCTCCAGTGTTCCCAAGCTTGTGATGTTACATTTAGTCTCTCAGGGGGTTTTAGTCCGCTCTCCATACTATGTGAGTATTAGCAGTGATTGTTACCCACAGTTATAGCCGTACCCCCAGTCACAACTGCAGGGAGCTGCTTTATTTTTTACTTTCACTTCAAGTGATTCCAGTCGGCTTTTCACTCCAAGGTTCTGTTCCCTGCTGCCACCATGTTATGATAGACAAATCAAGGTGAGACAATCTCAGGATCAAACTTTATTAGATGATTCTAACAGAAGCCATTACTGCTGAATACACTCCCTGCAGCCATACCTCCCAACTGTCCCGCTTTCCACGGGACAGTCCCGGTTTTTAGAGCGCATCCCGCTGTCCGGATAGTTCCATGAATGTCCCGCATTTCCGTAATAAATTACGGAAATGCGGAACATTCATTGACTTACCCGGGACAGCGTGATGCGTTGGCGCTCCTTCTTCCCCAGCGGCTCCTCGGTGTATGCGGCTCCTTCTCCGGCGGTCCCAGGCCCTTTTAAAACCTTATAAAAGGGACCGCCGCAGAAGGAGCCGCATACACCGAGGAGCCGATGGGGATGAAGAAGACGAAGGGAGCGCTGTGTATGGGGGGGGGCTGTCTCTATTGGGGGCACTGTGTATGGGGGGGCTGTCTCTATTGGGGGCACTGTGTATGGGGGGGGCTGTCTCTATTGGGGGCACTGTGTATGGGGGGGCTGTCTCTATTGGGGGCACTGTGTATGGGGGGCTGTCTCTATTGGGGCGCTGTGTATGGGGGGGGCTGTCTCTATTGGGGGCACTGTGTATGGGGGGGCTCTCTCTATTGGGGGCACTGTGTATCGGGGGGCTGTCTCTATTGGGGGCACTGTGTATGGGGGGGACTGTCTCAATTGGGGGCACTGTTTTTGGGGGACTGTCTCAATTGGGGGCACTGTTTTTGGGGGGGACAGTCTCAATTGGGGGCACTGTGTATGGGGGGACTGTCTCAATTGGGGGCACTGTTTTTGGGGGGGACTGTCTCAATTGGGGGCACTGTGTATGGGGGGAGTGTCTCAATTGGGGGCACTGTGAATGGGGGGGACTGTCTCAATTGGGGGCACTGTGTATGGGGGGACTGTCTCAATTGGGGGCACTGTGTATTGGGGGACTGTCTCAATTGGGGGCACTGTGTATGGGGGGACTGTCTCAATTGGGGGCACTGTGTATGGGGGGACTGTCTCAGTTGGGGGCACTGTGTATGGGGGGACTGTCTCAATTGGGGGCACTGTGTATTGGGGGACTGTCTCAATTGGGGGCACTGTGTATGGGGGGAGTGTCTCAATTGGGGGCACTGTGAATGGGGGGACTGTCTCAATTGGGGGCACTGTGTATGGGGGGACTGTCTCAATTGGGGGCACTGTTTTTGGGGGGGACTGTCTCAATTGGGGGCACTGTGTATGGGGGGACTGTCTCAATTGGGGGCACTGTGTATGGGGGGACTGTCTCAGTTGGGGGCACTGTGTATGGAGGGACTGTCTCAATTGGGGGCACTGTGTATTGGGGGACTGTCTCAATTGGGGGCACTGTGTATGGGGGGACTGTCTCAATTGGGGGCACTGTGTATGGGGGGACTGTCTCAATTGGGGGCACTGTGTATGGGGGGACTGTCTCAATTGGGGGCACTGTGTATGGGGGCACTGTCTCAGTTGGGGGCACTGTGTATGGGGGGACTGTCTCAATTGGGGGTACTGTGTATGGGGTGGGACTGTCTCAATTGGGGGCACTGTGTATGGGGGGGACTGTCTCAATTGGGGGCACTGTGTATGGGGGGAACTGCCTCAATTGGGGGTACTGTGTATGGGGTGGGACTGTCTCAATTGGGGGCACTGTGTATGGGGGGGACTGTCTCAATTGGGGGCACTGTGTATGGGGGGCACTTTCTATGGAGGGCATTGTGTATGGGGGCACTGTGTATGGGTAGTACTGTCTTTTAGGCTATTGGGGGCACTGTGTATGGGGGGGAAAACTGGTAGATAGTTATAACTCACTAATAACTCACTGCCTTCTCTATATATTTGTACTTTATATGTAGGAGTTGCTATATTGTTTTCCTTAGGTAGTACAGTATGAGGGTATAGCACATTTGCGTCTGATCCTGCCATTTCTACTATATAAAAGGAGAATTTTTTGGGAAAAAAAATGGATGGGGTGTGGTAATTGGGGCGTGGCCACAAAAGTGGGCGTGGTCAAAAAATTGCCGGGAGGTATGTTGGGAGGTATGTCTGCAGCTACCCACAAGTCTCTGTTGGATAACTTGTACCCAGGTCTAAAAGCAGTAAGACCTCTAGTGGCTAAATCTAACTCATATTGCTACAGACATCACCAGGTTATGAGTAAGTGCCCCCCCAGCTCTGCCAGACATTCAACTCAATATTATTAGTCGGCACTCACCCCTCCAAACGTTCATACGTCGGTGCCGGTGAGCCTGTCCCACACATCAGCCAAGTAATAGTCACAGTCACAGCAGCATCTCAGAAAGGAGTTTAAAAGCCTTTATTGGTCACATGTGGCTCAGATCCCCCACAAACAGCAATGTTTCACCCTCACAGCCTGGGGGGGATTTTTTTGTCTTTTTTAAAATGTAAAATTATATCAGACTAAGTGAAAAATCCAGGTATATGTCACCTTTAACCCTTTTAGTGCCATAGGACATAGATTCTACGTCCTGGGTAGCAAAGGACCAAAGTGACACAGGACGTAGAATCTACGTCCTACAGCACTATCGGGTTTACAAGCGCTGCGCTGGCTTTTAAAGCAGCGCAGCGCTTGTAAACCCTTCACAACCCCTTAGGCAACGAGCAGAGACAGTCATACTCACCGATCCGGTCCCCCGATCGCGTCGCCAGCCAATGACAGCAGTGGACACGCGTTGATGATGTGTCCACTGCTGTCCCTTTAAATATCGCCGCCTACTGTCGGCTCATCACTCCTGCTGCGCACTTCGGACCTGATGGAGCCCCCCTGCTGCCTTCCTGCCAGATTGGTCGCCCCTGATCGCCTGCCTGCCTTGGGTAAGCTGAACTACAACTCTCTACCACTGTTTATTTTGCTTATTTCTATCTCAACTGTCTAAAAAAAAATTTTTCCATTTTTTCTTCTATCTTTTTCATTATTACACTTTTGCACACATACACACTTATTTACAACTTTCCCAAGCACACACTTACACTTACACTTTTTTTCTTTCTTTTCTTTCTTTCTTTGCTTTCTTTGGCAGTCTTTTTTTTTTACTAAAACTTTATTTCTGATCTTGCTCTATAATTATCTGATTTATTTGGTTGCATTTTAGTGTTTTTTTGGCATTTTCATAATTGATTTCTGTTTTTTAATTATTTTATTGTATTGTAACTTTTTTTATTGCTATTGGGTGCTGAATTTGCAGTGACGTTGGTGGATCCAGGGCTCTGGCCACTGATTTCATTGCAATTATTGTTCTTCTGTTGGTTTAGGTGGTTTTATTGGATTTTACTGATTTTATGGTGTTTTATCTTTGCATTGTTCTTTGTTGTGTGTTTAGTGCCCCCAAAATGGTTGATTTTGCAGTGAGATTGGTGGATCCAGGGCTTTTACCACCGATTTCATTGCAATTATTGTTCTTTGATTGCTTTTAGTGGTTTTATTCCATTTTAACTTCATTTGATTTCAGTTGTTCTAGAAAGGTCCAGAGGTGCTAAGTTCAGATTGTTCTGGTAGTTTCTATTGCCTAGGGTTAGGCTGATGCCACATGTGGCGTAGGGCTAATTTTTTCAGCAAGTGGGAAAACGCTTGCCGAAAATTCCGCCCTACGCCTGCTACTTGTGCCTGCACCCGAATGAATGGAATACGCTCAGGTACAGGCAAATGTAGCCGATATATGCATGAAAACGCGTGAGAATGCAAAGTCTCGCATTTCCATGCATATATCGGCTACATGTGCCTGCACCCGAGCGTATTCCATTCATTCAGGTGCAGGCACAAGTAGCAGGCGTAGGGCTGAATTTTCGGCAATTGTTTTTCCGCTTGCCGAAAAAATCAGCCCTACGCCACGTGTGGCATGAGCCTTAACTCCTGGTCATCTCTTGCTGGCTTGAGTTTATCAAAAGGTTACAGTGAGTTTTTTTTACAAGTGTTCCAAGTGTTGTCTTGCTTGCTTTTTTTTTTTGCTTGCTTGTTTTGACTTTGCCTGCTGATTGCTAGATTTGCAGTTGTCAGTATATTTCTGGCACATTATGCATTGCCCCTGTTTGGGGGCATTTGGTGGCCACGTCTTTATATGCACCCATACATATGGGGTATCGTTTTATTCAGGGGAACTTGCAAACTGAGGTTTAGTAAGTTTTTGGTAGTTGCCATGGAGATTTCTAGGTTTGTATCTGGTTTTTCCTTGATTTCTGACCAAAGCGCTGACTTCTGCAAGGGACTGCGGCCACAATTTTCCATCTAGAAAGAGAAGAGTGGTGTCTCTGAATAGCTGAAGGTGTGCACTTTTCGTAAATATATAGATTGTGGTGGTTATTTCACAGGTAGGGGGGTTAACACTAAAAAAATGCAGGTAGTGCACATAGAGCGCAGCCCCCAAAATTTCAACTGAAATTGCCCTTATGCATTGCCCCTGTTTTGGGGCATTTGGTGGCCACGTCTTTATGTGCACCCATACATATGGGGTATCGTTTTATTCAGGGGAACTTGCACATTGATGGTTAGTAAGTTTTTGGTAGTTGCCATGGAGATTTTGGGGAGAAATCTAGGTTTCTATCTGGTTTTTCCTTGATTTCTGACCAAAGCGCTGACTTCTGCAAGGGACTGGGGCCACAATTTTTCATGTAGAAAGATAAGAGTGGTGTCTCTGAATAGCTGAAGGTGTGCACTTTTTAGAAATATATAATTTGCGGGGGTTATTTCACAGGTATGGGGGTGTTTAGACTAAATAACTGCAGGTAGAGCACATAGAGCACAGCCCCCCCCTTATGCATTGCCCCTGTTTGGGGGCATTTGGTGGCCACGTCTTTATGTGCACCCATACATATGGGGTATCGTTTTATTCAGGGGAACTTGCAAATTGAGGTTTAGTAAGTTTTTGGTAGTTGCCATGGAGATTTTGGGGAGAAATCTAGGTTTTTTAATCTGGTTTTTCCTTGATTTCTGACCAAAGCGCTGACTTCTGCAAGTGACTGCGGCCACAATTTTCCATGTAGAACGAGGAGAGTGGCGTCTCTGAATAGCTGAAGGTGTGCACTTTTCAGAAATATATAGTTTGTGGGGGTTATTTCACAGGTAGGGGGGGTTAACACTGAAAAACTGCAGGTAGTGCACAAAAAGCGCAGCCCCCAAAATTTCAACTGAAATTGCCCTTATGCATTGCCCCTGTTTTGGGGCATTTGGTGGCCATGTCTTTATGTGCACCCATACATATGGGGTATCGTTTTATTCAGGGGGACTGGCAGATTGATGTTTAGTAAGTTTTTGGTAGTTGCCATGGAGATTTTGGGGAGAAATCTATGTTTGTATCTGGTTTTTCCTTGATTTCTCACCAAAGCGCTTACTTCTGCAAGGGACTGCGGCCACAATTTTCCATGTAGAAAGAGAAGAGTGGTGTCTCTGAATAGCTGAAGGTGTGCACTTTTCGTAAATATATAGATTGTGGGGGTTATTTCACAGGTAGGGGGGGTTAACACTAAAAAACTGCAGGTAGTGCACATAGAGCGCAGCCCCCAAAATTTCAACTGAAATTGCCCTTATGCATTGCCCCTGTTTTGGGGCATTTGGTGGCCACGTCTTTATGTGCACCCATACATATGGGGTATCGTTTTATTCAGGGGAACTTGCAGATTGATGTTTAGTAAGTTTTTGGTAGTTGCCATGGAGATTTTGGGGAGAAATCTAGGTTTGTATCTGGTTTTTCCTTGATTTCTGACCAAAGCGCTGACTTCTGCAAGGGACTGCGGCCACAATTTTCCATGTAGAAAGAGAAGAGTGGCGTCTCTGAATAGCTGAAGGTGTGCACTTTTCGTAAATATATAGATTGTGGGGGTTATTTCACAGGTAGGAGGGGTTAACACTGAAAAACTGCAGGTAGTGCACATAGAGCGCAGCCCCCAAAATTTCAACTGAAATTGCCCTTATGCATTGCCCCTGTTTTGGGGCATTTGGTGGCCACGTCTTTATGTGCACCCATACATATGGGGTATCGTTTTATTCAGGGGAACTTGCAGATTGATGTTTAGTAAGTTTTTGGTAGTTGCCATGGAGATTTTGGGGAGAAATCTAGGTTTGTGTCTGGTTTTTCCTTGATTTCTGACCAAAGCGCTGACTTCTGCATGGGACTGCGGCCACAATTTTCCATGTAGAAAGAGAAGAGTGGTGTCTCTGAATAGCTGAAGGTGTGCACTTTTCGTAAATATATAGATTGTGGGGGTTATCTCACAGGTAGGGGGGTTAACACTGAAAAACTGCAGGTAGTGAACATAGAGCGCAGCCCCAAAATTTAAACTGAAATTGCCCTTTTGCATTGCCCCTGTTTTGGGGCATTTGGTGGCCACGTCCTTATGTGCACCCATACATATGGGGTATAGTTTTATTCAGGGGGACTTCCAGATTGATATTTAGTAAGTTTTTGGTAGTTGCCATGGAGATTTTGGGGAGAAATCTAGGTTTGTATCTGTTTTTTCCTTGATTTCTGACCAAAGCGCTGAGCTATCTCTGAATAGCTGAAGGTGTGCACTTTTCAAAAATATATAGTTTGTGGGGGTTATTTCACAGGTAGGGGGGGTTAATACTGAAAAACTGCAGGTAGTGCACATAGAGCACAGCACCCACATTTTGGTGTTTGGTGCCCATGTCTTTATGTGCACCCATACATATGGGGCATCATTTTATTCAGGAGAAGTTTGTCTTTCAAATTTGCCTTTGTTAGAAAATTTTTATGAGATTTTTTTTTGTCAAATCCACATTTGATCATGCGTCCAAGTTTATGTTTTAGAAAAAAAAAATGTCAAAAAAAGCTCCAAATTTCACAATGCACTGACAAAAAGTATTTGGCTTTTGAGTGAAAACTACATTGCACCTAGAAACCTGAAGGTTTGTAGTTTCTAAAGATACCGAACATGAGGGGATATTTTAGATTAACATGTAAGTTATGCTGCATCAACTGTTACAAGCGCTTTTCCACTTTGTTCTGGTGTGATATTGTACTAAGTATTGCTTTAGTTTGGGGGTTACTTCTGGACAGGAACAGTGGGGTACCACCACATATTTGGTATCGTTGGACTTGGGAGTATCAGGGCTTTTACAAACAACAAAAAAAGTGTGTAAAATTAACTTTTCTATGGAAAAAAAACTCAAAATATACAGAAATTTTTTATAATTATTTTTTTTACATATTTCACCCAAAATACACATCATATCTCCAGAAAAGTTATAAAATTTGTTATGTATGTTGAAGCCCAATTAGTGACGAAAAAAACGATATATAATTTCCCTAGTTTCATGGAGGTTTTCCTACCAAAAAACATTGTTAAAGTGAATGAGTACAAAATGCTTAAAAAACGTCTGCCACTGGGGGGAACCAAAATGACGATTTCGGCTGGCACGTAAAGGGTTAAATGCTGCTGCTTCCTCAGTAAAACAGATATAAATATGAATCTTTTCCCTCCCTGTAGGTACAGAGTTGGAGCTGCTGAGTGAGGCGCCTGGGGGAGAGAAGGAGGAAATTCAGGGAAATGTTCTGTACAGACTGAGAGTGAGAGACTCCCACTGACTGAGGCACCAGCTAAAGGGCCCCCCCGGGAACTGCCCCCCAAGGAGGGAGCTGGCAACCAAGGGACTCATCCATCTGCAGATCTGCCCCCAGAAGCACAGGAGAGATGGATGGAGGGACCCCGAGGGGGCAGGGGGGCAGGAGACAACAGCTGGGGATAAAGATGCACCAACTGGATCTGAGGGTCAATATCACTGAGGAGCTGTGCAACTTGGCTGGTACATTGGGTTCCTTACTGGCACAGGGATCAGATGGAGCTGCACTGTGTGGGGCTGAGGGGGCAGATAATGAGGGCAGAGAGGCAGATGGGATAATGGCCCCTGGATTGGCTGATACTGTGCTGGGTATAAGGAGACTGATCTATGGGCCGGAGGCTACAGGCCTGGTGCTGGATATAAACACGGCTCATAATCGTGTATCTGTATCAGGGGACAGGAAATCGGCTTCCCGCTCTCTAACAAAACTATATTACCCACAATCCCCAGTGAGATTTCAGCTTTATGCTCAGATTTTAAGCAGCACGAGTTTCTCCTCAGGGCGACATTACTGGGAAGTGGAGGGCAGTGAATCAGGGGAGTGGGAGGTTGGCGTGTCTTATCCCAGTATAGAGAGGGGAGGGGATCAGTCCTGGATTGGGAATAATAACAAGTCCTGGTGTTTGTACAGAGGGAATAATAACAGATATTTAGTGAGACATGACAGTAAATGGACACAGTTACCCCACGTCCCTTCCTGCAGGAGAATCGGGATCTGGTTGGACTATGAGGCCGGACGCCTGTCGTTTTATGAGCTGAGTGAGCCAATCAGGCACTTACACACCTTCACTGCCTCCTTCACTGAGCCCCTTCATGCTGCATTCTGGGTAGGGTGGGAGGGTGCCTGGGTGAGAATCATTAGAGAGAGAGAAAAGGGAGCTGAAGTACTGACACTAGAGAGAGAGACAAACAGACAGATAAGAGACAGTGAGGATCTGACCCCAGGCAGAGAGAAGTTGGACCCAGAGATCCGGATGCAGGAGGAGGGTGCTGTGTCTCATATAATCCACAAGGGGGAGACAGAGAGGGAAGAGTTGGCAGGGCAGATCCCTGACATGGAGGAGCTGTGCAACTTGGCTGATACATTGGGTTCCTTACTGGCACAGGGATCAGATGGAGCTGCACTGTGTGGGGCTGAGGGGGCAGATAATGAGGGCAGAGAGGCAGATGGGATAATGGCCCCTGGATTGGCTGATACTGTGCTGGGTATAAGGAGACTGATCTATGGGCAGGAGGCTACAGACCTGGTACTGGATATAAACACGGCTCATAATCGTGTATCTGTATCAGGGGACAGGAAATCTGCTTTCCGCTCTCTAACAAAACTATATTACCCACAATCCCCAGTGAGATTTCAGCTTTATGCTCAGGTTTTAAGCAGCAGGAGTTTCTCCTCAGGGCGACATTACTGGGAAGTGGAGGGCAGTGAATCTGGGAAATGGGAGGTTGGCGTGTCTTATCCCAGTATAGAGAGGGGAGGGGATCAGTCCTGGATTGGGGAAAATAACAAGTCCTGGTGTTTGTACAGAGGGAATAATAACAGATATTCAATGGGACATGATAGTAATTGGACAGATTTACCCCACGTCCCTTCCTGCAGGAGAATCGGGGTCTGGTTGGACTATGAGGCCGGACGCCTGTCGTTTTATGAGCTGAGTGAGCCAATCAGGCACTTACACACCTTCACTGCCTCCTTCACTGAGCCCCTTCATGCTGCATTCTGGTTAGGGTGGGAGGGTACCTGGGTGAGAATCATTAGAGAGAGAGAAAAGGGAGCTGAAGTACTGACAGTAGAGGGAGAGACAGACAGACAGATAAGAGACAGTGAGGATCTGACCCCAGGCAGAGAGAAGTTGGACCCAGAGACCCGGATGCAGGAGGAGACTGCTGTGTCTCATATAATCCACAAGGGGGAGACAGAGAGGGAAGAGTTGGCTGGGCAGATCCCTGACATGGAGGAGCTGTGCAACTTGGCTGGTACATTGGGTTCCTTACTGGCACAGGGATCAGATGGAGCTGCACTGTGTGGGGCTGAGGGGGCAGATAATGAGGGCAGAGGGGCAGATGGGATAATGGCCCCTGGATTGGCTGATACTGTGCTGGGTATAAGGAGACTGATCTATGGGCCGGAGGCTACAGACCTGGTACTGGATATAAACACAACTGGAGATTATTTATCTGTATCAGGGGACAGGAAATGTGCAGCATTCTCACAAACATCCCTACATTACCCACAATCCCCAGAGAGATTTATATATTATTCTCAGGCTTTAAGCAGCAGGAGTTTCCCTTCAGGGCGACATTACTGGGAAGTGGAGGGCAGTGAATCAGGGGGCTGGGGGGTAGGGGCGGCCTATCCCAGTATAGAGAGGGGAGGGTATCAGTCCTGCATTGGGAATAATAACAAGTCCTGGGGTTTGTACAGATGGTTTATTAATAAATATTCAGTAAGACATGATAATAAATGGACCCATTTACCCCATGTCCCTTCCTGCAGTAGAATCAGGATCTGGTTGGACTATGAGGCCGGACGCCTGTCCTTTTATGAGCTGAGTGAGCCAATCAGGCACTTACACACCTTCACTGCCTCCTTCACTGAGCCCCTTCATGCTGCATTCTGGGTAGGGTGGGAGGGTGCCTGGGTGAGAATCATTAGAGAGAGAGAAAAGGGAGCAGAAGTACTGACAGTAGAGAGAGAGACAGACAGACAGATAAGAGACAGTGAGGATCTGACCCCAGGCAGAGAGAAGTTGGACCCAGAGACCCGGATGAAGGAGGAGGCTGCTGTATCTCATATAATCCACAAGGGGGAGACAGAGAGGGAAGAGTTGGCCAGGCAGATTCTTGACATGGAGGAGCTGTGCAACTTGGCTGGTACATTGGGTTCCTTACTGGCACAGGGATCAGATGGAGCTGCACTGTGTGGGGCTGAGGGGGCAGATAATGAGGGCAGAGAGGCAGATGGGATAATGGCCCCTGGATTGGCTGATACTGTGCTGGGTATAAGGAGACTGATCTATGGGCAGGAGGCTACAGGCCTTTTACTGGATATAAACACAGCTGGAGATTATTTATCTGTATCAGGGGACAAGAAATGTGCAGCATTCTCACAAACACCCCTACATTACCCACAATCCCCAGAGAGATTTCAGCTTTATCATCAGGCTTTAAGCAGCAGGAGTTTCCCCTCAGGGCGACATTACTGGGAAGTGGAGGGCAGTGAATCAGGGGGCTGGGGGGTAGGGGTGGCCTATCCCAGTATAGAGAGGGGGGGGAGACAGTCTTGGATTGGTAATAATAACAAGTCCTGGGGTTTGTACAGATGGTTTATTAAGAAATATTCAGTGATACATGACAATAAATGGACTGAGTTACCCCACGTCCCTTCCTGCAGGAGAATCAGGATCTGGTTGGACTATGAGGCCGGACGCCTGTCCTTTTATGAGCTGAGTGAGCCAATCAGGCACTTACACACCTTCACTGCCTCCTTCACTGAGCCCCTTCATGCTGCATGCTATGTTAATTGTGCCTGGGTGAGAATCATTAGTTAGGGTGCTACCCAGCAAGCATAGGCGGAGGGGGAATTATGTGCTTGGGGAGGCCAAGTTGAATGTCACATGAACAGTATTGTCACCATTGATTTTCCACTGTTGGAGAAACAGCTGATTCAGCCCCATATTATGTGACATTGGCAAAGGTTCATCTGTCACTGAGCACATTACATTACATTAACATTTATTTATAAAGCGCCAACATATTCCGCAGCGCTGTACAATAAGTGGGTTACATACATTGGACATACAGAGTAACATATAAAGCAATCAGTAACCGATACAGGAGGGGAAGAGGGCCCTGCCCAAAAGAGCTTACAATCTACATGGGGTGGGTTTTTGTCTACAAATGCTCTCTGGCATTATGCGGTGTTAATATGTCCCATACATGGGCCAACTTACATCTACCAACTGATGGCCCCATAGGCTGAATGGTTAAAAGAGAAGGAAAGAAATTTTGGCATGTTACTGCTAATACATTAGCCACAATAGTACAAGCTAGAACCCTATATTTATTCTGCAGAAAGCTTTACCTGCCTGAGTAACAGCCCTAGCAGAAGGATAGGATAGAAGCTGCCATTTTAGCTTGGTCTTAGTAGCTTCTTTGCTGCAGCTCTGGCTGCTGGGAGCTCAGATCACACAGACTTGGGAGGGGGAGCACATTCTAGAGAGGGGAGCAAACTGAGCAGACTCGTGCCCGTGCCCTGACGGACTTTTCAGAGACCAGGAAGTCTGACACGGAATAATATGTTCACATTGAAGAAAAATGCTGGCAGGCAAATCTGGATTGTTCACAAAAATTGTCAAAAAGCAGTGTGGTTAAAATAAGAACATTATAAGTTTATTAATCCATACATAAAAAGCCAAAAAATCAACCTTACGTGTTTCATACCTGGAGGGTACTTAATCATAGGCCACATAACAATGTTTGGAATTCACTCCCAGAATTCCTTTTGTTTATTTGTATCTGAATGAGGCAGTCTCCTCAACCTTAATGATTTGTTTTTGAATATTTAAAGCCAAACCAGCCAACCACAATCACAGAAAGTTGACCAATCACAGTACTTGTGTAATTAAAGTTACTTAAGTATTAATGATGATTAGTTAAAAGACTAGGTATGTTGGATTGCAAGTATAGAGAGAAGGAATGGTATCCACCATTAGGCACATCATTAATTAATAACCAATAGTATATATTCATGTAAGAATTTATACATAACAAGAGACATCATACTCATAATTTAAACCTTCAGGTTGTCTTGTTTTTAGATAAAATATCCACTGAGTTTCTTTCTTTATAAGGGTATTAGTGATATCCCCTCCACGAGGGGCTGGGAAAATGTAATCAATGCCTATAGCTGTCAGGTATGATAGAGATCTATTGGAGCATTCAGAGAAGTGTTTGGCTACTGGTGTATTACACTTTTCATTTATAATGTTTAGAATATGTTCTCCAATGTGTTCCTTAAGTTTTCTGCTCGTTCGACCTGTATACTGTGTGTTACATTTCTTACAGGTAAGTAAGTAGATCACGTTCTGGTATTACAGTTTGTATAATGTTTTATTTTTTACAAGTGACTGATGAAATGAAGGATTGTGTCTTAAGGACAAGGAAAGATACAGATATTGTAATAAGCAGAGCAGACAAAGGTGGTCAAATAGTAATTCTAAATAAAAAAGACTATATAACTGTAGCATACAGACAACTATCTGATAAAGAAGCATATAAACTAGTAGACAACAATCCTACAGCTTCCTTTGAATTAGAACTAGACACATTACTATAAGAAGCTCTTCGATTCAATATTATGGATGATAAGTTAATCTCATTTTTCAAAACTGATAATACAAAAACTAAACAAAAACTAAAATTCCTAAAAGAAAGACCACCCCTAGGGCGACCAATTATCGCTGGTATAGGTTCAATCGGAGAGAATCTTTGTGAATATATAGACCACTTCTTGCAACCCCTAGTTTTAAGACTCCCAAGCTATCTAATATATAGCGGACATTTGTTACATGCACTTAATAATATTTAATGGCAAAGAGATAATTTTAAGTGGGCTTCCATAGATGTGTTTTCACTATATTCATGTATATCCACACAAATTAGGACTTAGAGCCATAGAATATCACCTAATTCATTACAGCACCTATGAAGCGAACTTCATCACATTTCTTTTATGAACTATTCGGTACTTTCTAACTCACAACTTTTTCTTTTTTGATAAAAAATACTAATTGCAATGCTGTGGCATGGCTATGGGTGCAACATTTGCTCCTTCATACTCTGACCTGTTTCTGGGTTGGTGGGAGGAACCACATATCTTTAATGATGACAATATTTTTTCTAATCACATCCAATACTATGGTCATTTCATAGATGGTATTATTCTACTTTGGTCAGGCACAAGTGATCAGTTCACAGACTTTATTACAACCAGAAACAGTAATAATTATAATTTAAAATTCACTTCAGAAATTAATGCAAATTCTATTAACCCACTGACAATGGACTCATTACTACCACCTTCTTTCATAAAGAGTGCTCTGCTAATACATTGTTAAACACAACATCTTGTCATCATCAACATTTAATACATAGTCAGTTCCTACGTCTAAGGAGCAGAAGTAGCTTTCTTACAAAAATCAGAAGATCTCTTTAATAGACTTAAAAATAGGGGGTATGCTGAAAAAAACTTGCATGAGGCATTTCAGAGAGCAGCAGCTACAAAAAGATCTAATCTTTTCAATAGATTATAGAACCGATCATATCAACGAAACTTTTTCTACCTTAAGTGACAAAAAAAAGGTCATTTTCAACCTGGGCAACAAAGCTAATAAACTCCTAGCCAATATGATAAAGAATTTGTTAGTTTTATTAAATTAGTACTATTAAGTTTACAGATGACAAAATCACTCAAAACCCATTGGAGATTGCTGAGACCTTCTGAAAATATTATGAGTCCTTAGATTCTCCTACTAAATCAAATAGCAAGCTGAGATGGGTATTCTGTAACAACATAGATAAGATATCCCAATCAGATTTGGAAGACTTAAATTCTCTTATCACTGAAGAAGAAGTAAAATTCACAATCTCATCCTTGAAGAAATATAAAGCTGGAGGACCTGATGGTCTATCAGGGCCTTTCTATAAGTGTTTAATTAATGAAATTTCACCCTTTCTTACAGAATTGTATAATTTCATTATAAAGAATAAGCAATCTTTACCCTCCAGTCTCAATTCATTCACTTCAGTACTGCTCAAACAAGGAAAGGATCCAACCATCACATCCTCATACAGACCCATTGCATTAATCAACCAAGACGTGAAGATATTGACAAAAATAATTGCTAATCGTCTATCTACAGTACTCCCAAAACTCATCTCCCCAGAACAAAATGGATTCATCAAGGGGAGATCAGGAACTAAAAATTTAAGAACCTTAATTAAAGTCATATATTCAGCTAAAACTAATAAAATCCCAATCTCATTGGTGGGAATAGATGTGGAGAAAGCCTTAGACAACATTTGTTGGGATCACCTATTAGACTCTCTAAAAGCTTTTGGTTTTCATGGTCCTTTTATTGATTTAATTCACTTATTGTATTTGGCTCCTACTACTCAAATATTGACAGCAGGAGAACTCTCAAAACTAATCTACTTGAAAAGAAGAACTAGACAAGGTTGTCCTTTATCATCCCTATTATTTGACTTATCCTTGCAACCTTTAATTAGAAAATTAAAGATTGCTGATTCCTTGCCGGGCTTATCAATAAATAAAGTAAAAGTTCAACTAATAACTTTTGCCGATGATTTACTTCAAATTGTTAGAGACTCGAATAAAAAACATATTTTCCACTATTCAAAATTATGAGGTTATCTCCGGGTTTAAAATAAACCTAAACAAATCTGAACTCATGGATGTATATGGCCAAACCTCACCAAATATTCTAAAGCAATTAGTAATTGACAAGAGTCTTTCAAGTATTAAATATCTTGGAATACATTTACCATCAGATCTCCAAAGGCATTATTCTTTAAATTATCTACCTATGTTAAAAAACATAATTTCTCTTTGTCAAAAATGGAAAAATATCCCACTGAACTTAAAAGGAAAAATAGCCTTCTACAAGATGATGATCTTTCCGAAATGTATTTACACTATCATAAATCTACCTCTTTTAATCAAACGCAAAGATATCAATAAGATGAAATCAGCCCTCTTAGAATTCCTCTGGAAGGGTAAAATTCCCAAAATAGCATTAAACAAATTGAACTATCCTATATCTTACGGTGGTCTTGATTTGTCTGATTTCAGATCCTTTACTCTATCAGCTTTAACCCGTTATATAGTGGAATGGTTTTCAGAAAAGGATAAATTTACTAATCTACCTCTGGAATTTTTAACTAATTCTTGTGATAGTATTTTGGAACGAATTCACAAACCCCTGAAATTTCAATTGGCTGAAACTAAAGAGAATCCTTTATATAGAGATATGTTTGCAGTTTGGAAGTTAATGCATGTCATATAAATCCAGTTATATCTCAACTCCATATTTACCCCTAGTGAAGATTTCAACATTATCCAGCTCCTATCATCCTCCATATTATTTCACCATCTTCCAATAAGATTCTGGATTGGAAAGACTTCAGTAGGAAATTTCAAATATCTAAAAAGAAAACTACATTATCTCCAAATATCTCATTGGTTTAAACACTAAAACCATTTAGACTCCTTATTAATTTATGATCCACTACTTATTACAGCTTTAGATAATCTTATGGTTTCTCAATCCCGTAATAAAATCAGGATTATGCAAACTTCAATATGGAGCAACCTGATCCTTAAATCTCATCCAATGGATTTGACTGCAAAAAAATGGTCCACCTATCTTCATACGGAAATCTCCCCGGAAATCTTAACCAACTGTATAAAGCGCTTTGATAAACTCATAACTACAGAAGTTTGGAGGGAGCAAAATTATAGACTTATTCATCTAGTTTATAAAGGTTTTAACTTTGTCTCAAAAAACAACAATCTCCTCAATAATTGTCCAAATGTAGCACACCGCTTCCAAATACAATTCATCCACTATGGGATTGCCCTCATATTAATAGTTTTTGGAAAGACATTGAGAATCATCTAAAATCTACGTTGGACTCTAAATACAACCTGACACCAAAATCCGCTTTATTAAATTTCTCAGAAGACTCAACTCAAGTGTCTCATCTACTTCAACCTAAATTCAGGCACATTTCCTATTCCATAAATTATTTAAATCTTATTTTAGCAGCAGCTAAGAGGATTATTTTTAAGAAATGGATAGAGCCACATCCCCCTTTTATAGCGGAAGTGATATCGGAGTTACAAGTTCATTGTACAAATGAAGCCATTGATTTCAAATTTGGTAGCACAAAAAATCTTAAAAGATACTTAACTAAAATGAAATTTTTCATAAATACCCTTTCTCCCAAGGATAGATCTCATTTGGACTCAATACTTTACTTACCATAGTTCCTTGAATGCTTTCAAACTTTTACTAGCCTTTGTAATTGTAACACAAAAAAACCGAAAAGAGATATATATGCTAATTCTAGTATAAATCTGAATCATCTGTTTATTAGTAAATTATGTTATTCTGTTATTATCTTTTCAGTCGTTTGCCAACTGTAAAATTGATTTGAAATGTGCACTTAATTAATTTGCTTATATTTTGTACCTTATTATTACCTGTTGGGATTTGCTTGTTTTCTCAATGGTTGTTGTAAGTGTATAAACAATAAATACTAAAAAAAAATGATCATAACGTCAGCAGTAGATGGAATTAAATCAATGACAATAAAAATAAAAATGACCCTAAAGCTCTATCCTGCATTCTAACGTTCCACCCACAGTACAATGAAATAAAGAGAATTGTTAATAAAAATTTGACTATTTTAAAAACTGATCCTATTTTGAGAAATATCCTGGATGATGGTTACAAATTTGTAAGTAGAAGAACAGAAACTTTGGGCAATAAACTGTCTCCTAGTCTTATCCAATCTAACAAACAAACTAATACATGGGTATCCACTAGTGATGAGCGAATCTGTTCCATTTCGCTTCGCCGAAAAATTCGAAATCTTTCAAAAGATCCGCGAAACGGCGAAAATGTCGTGTGACAAAAAAATTGTCGACCGCGACTATTTTTTTGTCTCCCGTGGCTATTATTTCATCGCGTGGCTATTATTTCGTCGCCCGCAGCTATTATTTTGTCACGCGGCTATTATGTTGTCGCCTGCGGCTATTATTTAGTCGCACGGCTATTATTTCATTGCGCTGCTATTCTTTTGACGCCCGGGACTATTCTTTTTTGACATCACGACAATTTTTGGATGTGCGGCTAATTTTTCCATCCGTTTCCGAAACAATCCGCCAATGGCGAAACGCAGAAATTCGTCGCGAATCTATGTCTGGCAAAACATTTCGCCCATCACTAGTATCCACTAAAGGAACGTACAGATGTGGATCTAGACACTGCATTACATGCAACTTTGTCCTTAAGACACAATCCTTCATTCCATCAGTCACTAGTAAAAGATATCAAATAAAACATTATACAAACTGTAATACCAGATACGTGATCTACTTACTTACCTGTAAGAAATGTAACACACAGTATACAGGTCAAACGAGCAGAAAACTCAAGTAATGCATTCCAGAACATATTCTAAACATTACAAACGCAAAATGTAATACACCAGTAGCCAAACACTTCTCTGAATGCTCCAATAGATCTCTATCATACCTGACAGCTATAGGCACTGATAACATTTTCCCAGCCCCTCGTGGAGGGGATATCACTAATACCCTTATAAAGAAAGAAACTCAGTGGATATTTTTTCTAAAAACAAGACAACCTGAAGGTTTAAATTATGAGTATGATGTCTCTTGTTATGTGTAAATTCTTACATGAATATATACTATTGGTTATTAATTAATTATGTGCCCAATGGTGGATACCATTCCTTCTCTCTATACTTGCAAGCCAACATACCTAGTCTTTTAACTAATCACAATTGATACTTAAGTAACTAATTACACAAGTACTTTGATTGGCCAACTTTTTGTGATTGTGGTTGGCTGGTTTGGCTTTAAATATTGTGTGCCCTTGAATTGTTATTTAGCCAATGATTAAGTACCCTCCAGGTATGAAACGCGCAAGGCTGATTTTTTGGCTTTTTATGTATGGATTAATAAAATTACAATGTTCTTATTTTAACCATGCTGCTTTTTGACTATTTTTGTGAACAATCCGGATGTTTCTGCCAGCATTTTTCTTCAATGTGAACTTCCTACCGGCTCCCCAAGCTGAAGGTCTGGGGCACGAGCACCCGGACCCACTTAAACTAAGGGTAAGATTTCTACCTCATTTTGCTCTAACTGTGACCATTTGGAGTGTTATTTTGAAAACTGTACAGAAGAACATGTGACACAAAAGAAGAAAATAAATCCTGTGTTTCTTTTGATACAGTGCAGCTGTGAGTGCTTATGGCTGTATTTACATAGACCTTTCTGATAAAGCTACTGAGTTTGTACCATTCTTTTTCTAAGTACTGACTAATTTTTCACCCCATAAAGACAAAGCCTAATTTAAAAACAATATGTATAGCTCTCTCTTATTTTTATTAAAATTATAGAAAAAAGTTCTATTTATCCTTGGGTTGTTTAAGATTAAACCATGTTTATTGCTCTACTTTCACATAAAACTCAATGAATATGCAAAATATTTTATTTACGTATACAAAGGATATTGCAGATATATTTCATTCCCCTTCAAAATCAGTAACTGCCGTTTGACTGCAGTTTCAAGGTAACACAGTATAATAGTGGATGAGGTTGAAAAAAGACCTGCATCCAACCATCAATTCAGTATTTATGTTTAAATGAAATTAGCCTCACTGCTCTGTTAGATGAACCAGAGGAAGGTGAGAAACCTGGAGCCTTAGATGGGGGGAAACATTCCTGCCCCCAAGGGGCCATCAGACCAGTCCCTGGATCCCAGTACAATAAAGGCCTGAATGCTGCAAGCTGAGCAGTTGCTGTATGGCCGGGCTTTAGATGCTTTGAACAGTGGGGTATTCACACAATATGGGTGTTCCTTACAAATGTGGCGCCTTTGTCCAGTACTGTCAGAATGGAATGTACTCTGAAAAAAAAGACTCTTTGCAGCCCTGGGGGTACATTGAACCCGCTGCCAGGAAACATAATACAGAGCAATGAAATTTTTGCTCAGTGTAGAATATAGTGAGACTGTGAGACTAAACTGGGGGAGCCACTGCCTATGTTTTATATGTTTTGTTCCAACCTTTGCTGTAGGGGGCAGTAGCCATGATCTCACATTTGAGTCCCACTGCCCAGGGCCAATAGGCCAGATGGATAGAGAACATGGGGGGGGTTGTTTAGGCACTGATGCCCCACTGGCTGAGATGCCCCAACCTGCCTGATCTCCCAAACAATAGCATTTGTACATGCATTCTGCTTGAGTAGCACTATCCCTTTAAACTGCAGTTATAATAGATTTTTAAAAAATTGTTTTTTTTCCAGAAAATGTAGGGAAGTAGCAGCAGGGAGCAAATATGGCCTCCTTCCTGCACTAATATTTATATGTATAATGCTAAACCCTCACTGGCACAGCCTGTATTGTATTAGGGCCAAATATTCCGACTCACAAGGGAAATGTAGGGGACGTGTTTGTGATATGGAAGAGGAATTGTGCCGGTTTTTGTGAACCTCAAAACAGTAAAGGGGAGAGTGAGATTCACTTGCATCCAAATTGATTATGGTGTGCTACACAATGGACAAACCGGCTAGTTGTAGCCCCAGGTGCACACTGAACCCTCAGCCAGGGTAAAACAATATCCAGGATAAAATGAAAAAACAGCAGCACTCTGGAAATTTTGAACAAAAAAGTGACTTTACTCAAGTGCACAAGGCAACATTTCGGGCTTCAACCCAGCCCTTTATCAAGCCTTTATCAACATTTCCGGAGTGCTGCTGTTTTTTTCATTTTATTCACTTGCATACAGGCCCCCCAACAGCAGTCTGCTGGGGGGCATATTATAGCTAATGATATAGCAAAATAACAGGTATGAGCTGTGGGAGATACAAGCAGATATTAGGGCAGATACAGTAGGGGGCAGTAAGGGGTTCCCAGGAGCCAGTGAGTATTACCCCCCAAGGATGAGCTGTGGGAGATACAAGCAGATATTAGGGCAGATACAGTAGGGGGCAGTAAGGGGTTCCCAGGAGCCAGTGAGTATTACCCCCCAGGGATGAGCTGTGGGAGATACAAGCAGATATTAGGGCAGATACAGTAGGGGGCAGTAAGGGGTTCCCAGGAGCCAGTGAGTATTACCCCCAGGGATGAGCTGTGGGAGATACAAGCAGATATTAGGGCAGATACAGTAGGGGCAGTAAGG